>NC_056700.1:8586357-8705594 GCF_018831695.1 Puntigrus tetrazona | reverse complement strand
TACATTAGCATAACCTCATTAGACTCTGCATTGGCTTATCATGCAGCATGTAGAATAATGTAGATGGGTGCATTATACATATGGGCATGTGGTCAGAGGTCGTGGCTGTGTCTTTTCTCTCCTCATAGAACTAGTACTTCAGCATAAAGTGTTGCATTTATAAAATACAGAGCATGTCATAGTACAAAACACATCATTTGTGGGAGTGAACATAAATATAAATGAAACAGAAAACAGTAAAGATCAAGTATCGTAGCTCAATTGTGAGATCTTGAGGAAAAAATGCGCACTTTGGTCATATAACTGGCTCAGATTTAGCCAAGGTTTTATGTTGATCATAGAAATACAATATTATAACAGCAGGCAAAACAAAAACAGCCAACTGAAGGTCAGTTGCTCATTTCATAGTAGTTATATTCACCCAATGTAGACGCTCACTTAATTTCCCTAAATCAAAGTCTCCTTTTAAAAGCGGTGCGTATGTGAGCGTATGTAAGGGTGGGGGTTATAAACCCATGCCAGGTCTACCTCACACTCGGAGAGCGAGCGAGAGAAGGCCCAGCTCAGTGAGGTGGAGGTCAATCTGCAGGATTGTTTGCAGAGTTGAGAGGATCAGCATCAAAGGCCTTTGAGCTCCAGGCCGCCCATGCACAGTCACAAAGATAGCCCCCAGTCTCCCGCTGATGAGCGCATACGCCTGAATAGCCTCTTCTAAGAACCTATCATTGTAGGTGGAATTCATCAACTCGCTGCCAGGATGCAAATGGTTTTGAGAGCCAGGGACTCAGCTGGACAAGGAGCTCCCTGTGTTTATGTCCAGTATCTTAGCAAATGGGTTAGTGTGTGTTTACGATGAAAGACTGTAAATTTACATCAGCACGGTTCAGGGATCTCTGGTCTGACTGTCACGCAAACAGAACTATAAATAACTCACAGAGGGTTATCAAAGGTTGCAGAACGAAGGGAATCATTGCTCTGGAGTGACGCAGCAAAAGTACACCAGACTTGCGATATCTAGAAAAGTCAATATACTTTGTACTATAATAAAGGGTTGTAGTGCAATGGAGCAGAAGGTCGAAATGTCAATGGTGCATACCTGAAAATGAGGCACTTGTGAGGCTAGCACTGTAAAAAGTCCACATCCAACAGGTGCATGCTCTGGGAGTGAAGAAGTGGCTTTGAGATGAATATGAGGGGAATTGCCCGGAGAAGTGAGGGTGTCTAGCAATGCACTCATGGACAGAGATATAAAATAATTACTATAAAATTTTTTACCCACAACATACTATTTTAATATATGATATAATTGGAAAGTACTGATAAACAGTGGCAAAACAGTATATACTAATAATATTGTTAATAATAAAAACAGAAATAAAAATTGTGCTGTCAACATTAATCGTATCCAAAAGAGCTGTTAAAAGCATAATACAAATGTGTATATTTATTGTATATATAAATGCATGTTTACATGCATGATATATTTAATAAGAATGCTTATATATATATATATATACATATATATATATATATATTATACACATGTAATTAAATAGAATTATATAGTGTATGTGTATTCTTATATACACACACATAATAAATATACACAGTTCACACATATATTATGTACACAACAGTTTTTATTTTTTGGATACTATTAATCACAATTAACTGCCAGCACAAAAATCTGTATATGCATGAAAAGCATTTTTGAAAACAGTGTTATAAATTATTATTTTTATTATCATTATTTCTAATAAATGATATTATAGTCATTATATGTGGTATGTATTAATAAATACACTGTAGAATGAACAGCATTTGTCTCAGTCATTTAATTCTCATGATTCATTTAGTCATTTTGATAATAGAAAAGTCAATGTTATAAATGGTAAAAAGTGTTCAGCTAGATTGTTTTGTGCATTCAGGCAAATTACACAAGAAACGAAGAGAAATCAAAGAATGAAGGCCAGTACACTACACGAA
Organism: Puntigrus tetrazona; assembly: GCF_018831695.1. Classification (NCBI taxonomy): domain Eukaryota; kingdom Metazoa; phylum Chordata; class Actinopteri; order Cypriniformes; family Cyprinidae; genus Puntigrus; species Puntigrus tetrazona. The sequence continues at coordinate 8,703,608 of NC_056700.1, read as the reverse complement.
TCCAGGCACGCAAAGAACACGCAGAAAGCAGAAGAGAAAGGTGAAGTGGGAGATGCTGGATTTGTCAAGTTGTTCTCTCTGATGACAGTTCCTTACTTTCTCATGTCGCCTGGAGATGTTGGTGTGGTTAAGCCGGACGCAACTTTGCCGTGGTGTTAAAGCCTTCTTTACCCCATGGATGTTCTCCACATCAGTCAAAGTTTCATATGAGCATGAGCCGCCGACGTGTTTCGCCGACATTGCTCTTCCTCTCCAGGTCACGCGCCACTCTGATGCCCTGAAGAGACACGGTCCAACCGTAGAGGTCTGAGATGGGTCTGGGTGCAGCTTTACCCTGCTCTCTGAACTTCACCCGAAGCACACATGCACTTCCCTGTTGTCTTCTCTCTTCTGACTGGATGGCTGGCTCAGTACTGTGCTGTACATGCTTTGAGTGCAAATTTAGGTGGTTATTGTACAGTACATGTACATGTTTTTTTTCGATGGATGTCCACTAAGGGATGAAGTTTGTCATGTGTTGACTTTTAATAATGTTAAGAATTTAAAAGTCAACATTTACACTGCACTATATTTTTAGATTTGTTAAGTTAATATAATATTAATCTGTTTAATATATACCTAATACATGAAAGTGTATTCAGATCAGTACATTAGCATATGTAATAAATGTTATTACAAGTCAAGTGCGATTTTTTAAGAACAAAATAGTGCAAAGATGCATTAAAATTTATTCAAATTAAATTAAAAACATTTATTATTTTACAAATTTCTCTTTCATATGAATCATGTTTGGGGTTTTTGCAAAGAATCCTGAAAATGTAGCACCAATTCTACAAAAAATATTAAGTAGCCCCTGTTTCAACACTGAGGATAAGAACAAAATTATATAAGCACCAAATCTTCATATTAGAAAATTACTAAAAGATTTTTTGACATTAAAGACATTATTTCATAATATTATTTTTGTGCTGTATTTTTGATCAAATAAATGCAGTCTTGGTGAGCATAAGAGACTTCTTTCAAACACATTTTAAATGTTAAAGTCTAACCAACCCCAAAGTTCAAAGCAAATAATCTACCAATGCAAAACATACTCATATAATCTATGAAAACAGACCTTTCACTGTAGACCACGCTTTTTAAAAGGGTGGACAAAGTGATCATAAATGTTCCTTTGTTAGCCACTAGATGGCACTATTTTTTGAGTCAGTACTGACTTAAACATGCAACAACCCTCTTAATATGCTGCTTAAGCCCAGCTCACTATCAGAAAGCAGGAATTTATTTTGAACAGTGCATAATAACAATTCACTTTTTGCTTGAAATGCAAAGAACCTTGTGAAAAATCAAACTGAAGGACAATTACTACATACAAACAACAAAATAAAACATGCAGTGAAAAATCGCAAAACCAAAACTTCATAAATGACTATGACTCACCTCTGGTTTGTTGATCAGGGATGCTGAATTCAGGCTATTTTGAGACTGGCTGTCTGAACTGCTGTCCTCTAGTAAAGACTCAGAATCAAAAGAGTGTGTTGTTGTGAGTTGTGCTGTCCTTGGTTTCAGAGGCGTCGGTCTCTGAGGAGGATCAGAGAGACCATCAGTGCTCACTCCTGACCGAGCGAGCAGCAGAGAAGAGCGCAACAGATCTAGAGGTAACGTAAACTCTTCCCGGTGTGTCCAGCCCAGACCAGGACTGTGAGGTTTGGGGCTCATGGGCCTCGTTGGTGTATCAGCGCTCTCAAAACAGCTTAAAGATCTGGTCCAGGTAGGAGACATCTGGTTTGCAAGTGCAAAAACCGTGGGGTGTACAGGTGATTCACGACCTATCCTCTACACTGGGTTCAAAGCCATCTTCTGAGATCTGGTCAGAATCTAAGTAAGGAGCACAAGGTAGCTCACCTTCTTCCAGATATTTACAATCTTCAGGCTGTTCCTGAAGACCAGATTTGAAACTCTGTGAATCAGAATGGCACATGTTCCTCGAACTCGTTTGTGAAGCTGGTGAGCTGTTAAGTCTGGACCTGTTCTGAGGAGCACAGAAGGCACAATCGATATGGCTCTGATGTATGGACTTTTCACAGACCATCCCAGAAACCGATAGAGTTCTCTTACAAGTTCTGCTTCCTTACAACGTTTCGACTTCCTCCAGGATTGCTTGTTTTTACCTCCTCATTCTCTAACTGTGCAATCTGCTCCTGATTGTCCTTCTCAGGATATCTGGACTCAAACAGGCTAGACAGAGACTTGTGAGCCATTACGAGCTTCATGCGCAAGTTTAAGTTATCTGTACTCTTGCTTCTTTTTGTTGCAATCCCTCTGTTGCTGGGGAAGATCTAAAATTAAGTGCATCGCCATCTTTGTGCTGCTGATACTGAATTCTGGGATATTGTATATTTCTCTCTATTATGCATGTTCAAAGCAAAAGCTTTTTCAAAAATATCATCGTTGGAGTGGTCTGCAAACTTTGCAATGTCTGTAAGATGATCTGTGCTTTGAGAAACAGAGGCCTTGTACAGTGAAGGGTTTGAGTGGGTGACCTATGGTACTTCACCTCACCCCGTTCATCTCCATCCTCATTGGAGTCCTTAATTTCTGGATCAACCTTGCTATTGCCTTTGTGCTCTCGGTTTAATCTTACGGAGCGAGGGCATTGAGAAAAAACAGAAAACACAGAGCCCTTCCCCGATTGGGTTCTCTTATTTCTGGCAGAACCACGAAGACTAGATGATGAATGAGTGCTGTCCTCCATCTCTTAGCTGTTGGCACTGGAGTCAAGGTCTTGTGAGACAAAACTGCAAACACTATAACCATCACTACTATCAAATCCATTTGATAAAGAACTCAATGTTTCTCAGCATCTGGTTCATTCATGACAGTGGTTACGTTGGCTTTTGTACACATAGCAGAAATGTCCTCATGTGGGTGGTTGTAGACGTCATCACAAGAGCTCCATTCCTCACTGAATCCACCTTCTGATAATGGACTTCCTCCTTTTGCTCCCCCAGTCCATTCTCCATCACAAATGAGCTCTCAGGTGAACGGTCTGACTCCAGAATGGCCTCTAAATTAGTGATGGGCAAAAATCGGCAACACGTAACAAGCTGCGTCCTCGCCATTCGAGCTGCACAGTTCCAAAGATTGCCTACAAAGAGGATCAGAAGTTACACATATTGAATCAGTGCTTTCAGGCGAGCTTGCCATGAATGTTTCAAGCTTTCTCTCCATGTTTTCTAATGCATAAGTAGCATCGACCTTGAAAGAGCCACTCAATGGTAATATGCTTTTCTCTTGGGCCGAGGCTCAGAATGTTTGTGTGCAAGCAAATGGCCAATACGCGAAATTCACAGTTTGTGGAGTCTGCATTAACCTCTCCATGTGTGCTGCATCGGTCATCTGTGTCATGAGAGACTCAAGGTTTGCAACACTGCAGATCTGCTCTGACTGATGCCGCCTGTGCCCTTGAACTCAAATCCTCCTGCTGTCTGCTCTGCTTCTACCGTAGACGAGTGAAGCTGGCACTCCTTTCCACCACAGCAATCACAGAGCTGCTTTACTTTAGCATCTCTATGGAATCTGTTGAATTCAACATTATCTTTGCTGTCAGGTGCAGTTCCCATTTCAGGTGCTTGACTAGAAGGGGCGTTGTCTTTTGCAATCATCACCTTCTGGGACTAAAGATCCAGTATCGAAACTAAACCTGCTGTATTTTTGCAAAGAACTGGGCAAAGAGACCTGTTTACCTGAGGCACACTCTTCTAAAGTAATGGCTTTAATATTATTATTTGTGTCTGAGCTGTATTCATTGTTTCTACTGTTCAGCTGGGAATAATCAAAAGGAGATTGTGCATTTGTGAAAGGATCAGTACATGCACTAGACAAAATATCAACATCCGGCTCAATTGTTCCAACTGACTTGTTTTTGCCTTGCTTGTTTGTCAGACAGGGTGTCGGGTCTCTGAAATTGTTTGGAGGTCTCTGTATGTTCTTTAACACAATGTGCTACTTGTTTACAGTTCATATGAAGGCCATCACTGAGCTCCAAGCAAACATCTGTGGGACTGACTTGAGATTTGTCATATGAAATCTCAAATAGACTAGCCAGAGATTCAACAGGACTGTCTACAGGGCATCTATCGGCTTCAGGTGTCCTCATGTCAGGACACACGACACTCAATGACTTTGGCCTACTGTATTTTGTACATCCCGAACTATCAGAGTAAATAACTGACTGCTCTATCGAGGAACTATTGTACACTCTTTCTGGTACCCTTTAATAATATGATGTCTTTTGCTCTTCTTCTGTGTATCTTTTAAAATGTCCCCATCATTGGTGTCAAAAGTTTTCGTGTTAACATACACTTGTGTCTCAGTGAATTTGTCATGCGTGTTACACAGTTAATTCTGCTATTAGGGCACTGGCGTGTTTCATAAAAATTTGCCTCAGGCTCATGATATCCTGAAACAATGTCCTCTAAGCATCGACTGTCCATATGAAAACTACTAACTGAGTAATCCTTTTTCAGTGTGCATTTGTAATACTGGGAAATTTTGTTGACTGTAATGAGGTCTGGCCTGCAGATCTGACTGTTCTGAGATCCGGTCATTGATCACATGCTGATGCAGTGAATCTGACACTCCAGCAGAAGTTGCATTAGGCACATTTGAGAAAGCTCCCTCAGCTGCAAAAGTCTCGCATTCAGAAACAACAGGTGTAGTGTCATTTAAGTTCTGCTTTTAAATTTAGAATGTTATTCTTTTTGAAGTTCAAATCGAGTTCCTTGTCAGTATCGTTTGATGAAAGCCTTCCAGATGTTTTCAGGATTGACTGACTTCACAGTTCATGCATACATCCACAGCGTCCTGTTTGAATTGTCCCTTTTCATAAAAAGCCGCTGTGTTTGAAATAAAACCAGAGTCTGACTCGGTCACAGTCCACTGGGTGTTCACAGAATTTGCCTTAATGAAATCAACCTGTGATTGACTGTGTTCCACTGCAGTTTGTGACTGGTTGCGCTCTATGGTGTTCTGTGATTGGTTTTGTTCTGTGAAATCCTGTGACTTCCCTGCGTTGTATGGAATTCTGTGATTGGCTATTTTCCATGGAATTCTGTAACTGAATGTCTGACTGACTGTTTTCTCCTGAATCCTGTGATTGGCTGCATTCTACAGAATCGTTTGATTGGTTACGTTCTGCAGAATCCTGTGACTGGGTGTGTTGTAGTGAAGTCAGTGATGGACTATATTCTAATGGATCTTGTAATTTTTTGTGGACGTTAAAATTTTGGGATAGCATGTCTTCTACTAAGTCCTGTGATTGGCTGCGTTCTAATGAATTCTGTGATTGACTGCATTTTACACAACCCTGTGATTTGGTGTGTTCTACAGGGGTCTGTGATTGGCTGCGTTTGATGAAATTTTGGGATGGCATATCTTCTGGTTGCCTGTGTTCTACTGAATAAAGTAGTTGGCTGCATTCTATAGAATATTTAGAATATTTATTCACAGAATCCTGTGACTGGCTATGTTCTGTTGACGGCTGTGATTGGCAGTGCTCTACTGAGGATAGTGTTTGGCAGTGCGCTACTGAGGGCTGTGATTGGCTGTGTTTTGTTGGCTCCTTGAATTCCTGTTCAATAAGCTTCTCAACTGATACAGACTCAGATACAGAAAGATAACTTGATACAGATGAACTGATCTTATTCCCATCAACACCCAGCTCGTGACATTTGACATCTTTACTATTCATAACAGATGCATTCGAAATCAACTGTATTTCAGTGTTACTACTGTCAATATAATTTTGCTGTAACCGCTTCTCACTTGAGGTTATGATCTGTACCTGTGGCTCATTGTGTGCTGACTGAGTGTCTGTTATATTTTTGTTAATTTGATCCCATTTCGATCTTCCTCAAAGGTGTCAGCAAACTGAGACTTGGCTCCATCACTGTCTGTTAAGGTCAATAATGAGTCATTAGCGGATGGCTCAGTGAGTGTTTGTGGTTCTACAGCATTTTCTAATGCCAGTGAGGGTGTTACTACGTAGGATTGGTCATTCCTTGAAGAAAAATCAACTCCAGGTCCTGCTGGAAATTTGCTGAAAACCTCCTCACATTCCAGAGCACCCTTAGCTTGAGACATTCCAGTGCCATCAACTCCCATGCGCATCATTCCCATGTTTTCAGTCTGCTTTTCCAATTGTTCTCTATCCACTGTTCTATTAAAACTGTCAGCATAATTGACAGAATGATGCTGCCTTGATGAAAAGGGATCTCTCCTTCTAACCGAAAGTGAATGTGAGTCCAGATGACCCATAGAGCTGAGCGGTATCCTGCAGTAGTCCTCAGTTTCATGACTCGAGCCAGAGAAAGTGTCACTGTGCCGTGAATGTGGGTTGAAATATTCTTCTTTGTCTCCTCTGCTGCTTCAGGAACCGGCTCACACCATTCCTGATGGTCCTGCTGCTCTCCATGCTCCTCATCCTCAAGACAGCCTGCCTCACTCCCAGAGTCCTCTAAAGCTGGGGCCTAAGAGGACAAAGCAAATATGTGAGTTATTTTGAGTTCCTAACAAAGAGGATTTTTCTCAGAGTAAACTGTTTATAAGTGACATCAGTGAGGCAATTCAAAATAAGAATTAAACAATTTTTATTTTTTGTCTGCAATCAATTTAACTAAAGCAGAACATATGTTTGTGATGTTACCCACAGAGGTATGATAATCGTTCAGTTACTCTTAAATTCTTTCCGCGCACACCTGGAACTAATGTGTCACTCAACCATGTCCTGCTTCATGCAGCCAAATCAAAACTCTTTAGAAAGCATCTGCTTATATACATCATCTGATCCATTAGCTCATTTGTTCAAGGAATCGTTTTCCCACAAAGAAAATTGTACATGATGATGAACAGATGCAGATGTAATGAACACACGAGAGCGTAACAGACTGCATGAGTCATTAACATCATATTAGCACAAGCAACAGGGGAACAAAATTGACAACTGACAAAAAAAAGCTAATAAAAAGTAAATGACAGCAATACAACAGACTGCAAATGCTGCAAGTAACACCATATATCACAGTCACTAGAGAAAAAGCCAGATAGTGTGGTTACAAAATCTACCATTAGGGGATAACTGGAAAAAACGTGACCCCTTGAGCTCCACTCAAAGTCAGTAGGATGTGGAAAGGGATGGGAACTTGCACCAGAGCAGACATTTGCGCCGTCATCCAGCTTAGAGCAAACATACAAACAATCCCCTAAGTAGACCACCGGCCAACCTGCTGTTCGCAACACAACGTTGTTTTTTTCCCAGCACATTCCATAATCCCTTCTTATTAGCCTCATAACCCAGTGGTCTGTATATCAGTAACTAACCGTGTCTGCGATCTTGTAAGCTCAAAAGATTGTAAAAGCAGACACCAGACTAAGTCAATATGCTAACGAAAACAGATGAAAGCCCCCTATCATACCCTGCTTGGGTTTAATAATTGAGGGGCCATCAAGCACAGCTCATCTCCAGCTAATCCAGTCAGCTCAACCTACTCCGAGGCCTTCATGTTAAATTAGAAAAGACATTAAGAAGAATGGCTTTAAGAACAGCAGGTATCAAAGAGTGCCAAATACTCCGTCTTTTGCTTGACGCTTATTTTTTGAAATACCAATACTAGATATTATCTATATATCTATTAGAAATGAATAGGCTATTAACTAAGATTTAATAAACGGTGTAGAATTATTGTTAATTCTTATTTCACTAACTAATGTTAACTGATGAAACCTCATTGTAAAGTTTGGTAACATGCATGATGCAGTTTTCCCATTTCAGTTCTCTAATGTTCAATATCCTATTAACAGAACTAATGTTTTACATGTTTAACAAAATATCAGTGTCAAACTGTGACGGAGCACATAGTGGTACAGCATTAGCCAAGTGTAAAACCTGTCCGCATTGGCCTCAGCCAACAACACGTCATCTGACCCCATTCAGGAACCAGAGCTTGTTTTGCCAAATTGATTACAGTTGAGTTCCCTAACTGGCTTAACATCTTAACACTACATCGTAGGCTGTGTAGCAGCATGGGGGGATTGGGTTCATGTTCAAGCGTGAATATACAGTATATAGAGTAGACATAAGAGGTAAAAAAGAAAATACAGAGCAAAAATGATAACACGCAATCATGCACATGAGACTGCTAATGACTCTTAAAGCCATTTGACCCACTACATGTTAAAAATATTCACAGTCCTTCAGCTTGGTTAATTTTTATTCCCAACAAGAAAAGTTAAATATATACAGGGTTAATTACAGATCTTTGTAATATTATTTCACAGTAATTTATATATAGTAACCTAACATTCAAGATGGATTATTATAAGACTACAGAAGAAATAAAGACTAACTTACATACAATTCATAAATGTTTGATGTATGACAGGTCATGAATATTCAATGATCTGTAAAGTTCTCTTATAGTGAAGTATTCAGAAACATGAAGAATCTGAAAATTACAGCAAGAGTCATTTAATATTCCTCAAAAATAAAGACTTTAATGTACTCCATGGAGCTTGGTTGCATTTTATTTTGATAGTCTACTTTAGACATTCTACAAACTATAGGTAACTTTGTAACTACATGTCAGCTAATAATATCTACTCACTCTCAAAGTAGACTGTTAGGCAAGGCAAGGCAAAATACAAGACACAAAGAAATCACAATTAACAATTTAAAATGAATAAATTTATATTTAGTTAATAAAAAAAAAAAGTATTCCACATTAATACAGTGCGCACAGTGATCATTCAACAAATGCACAGCTAAACAGATGAGATTTTAGCCTATAAAAGCGGCTAATGTTTTAGCAAACCTGATCTCTTCTGAAAGCTAGTTCCCGAATATGGGCAGCATAATAGCTAAAAACAGACTTCCCTTGTTATGTGTGAACCCTTGGTATTTCTAACTGACTTGATCCTAATGATCTGAGTGGTCTGCTAGTTTAAATTCAGTGACCATATCTGCAATGTATTTAGTCCCTATGCCACTGAGTGATTTATAACGGAGTAAAAGTGCTTTTTAATCTATCCTAAATGTAACTGGAAGCTAGTATAAGGACCTGAGGTCTTGTGTAATATGCTCAGATTTTCTGGTTCTAGTAATAATCCTGGAAGCAGCGTTCTGGATGAGCTGCAGCTGTCTAATGGTCTTCTTGGGAAGGCCGGTGAGGAGAGCATTACAATAATCCACCTTTTTGATAATAAAGGCATGAAGTTTTTGGAAACAAAACATCTAATTATTGCAGTGTTTTTGAGATGATAGTATGCTGATTTAGTTAAAGGGCATTGACATGACTACTGAAACTGAAGTCTGTCTCCAGAATCACCTTAAGATTCTTGACTAGATTTTTAGTTGTTTGCCCCCTAGGGTTTTGCCCCAAGGGATGCATTCACCTTCAGAACTTCATTTTTGATTTCAAATGCAATGAATTCGTTTTTCTAGTTGTTTAACTGTCATGGCTGGTAGAATAAGTTGACATATATGAGTTTCTGATAGTCAGTATGTTATATGTTGTAGACCCATCAAAATAATGTGTTAGATGTTTCTACAAATACAATCTACAAATACTCTAACGACTGCTAGTTGACATGTAGTTGCAAAGTTACTTACGATTAGTAGAATGTCTGAAGTGGACTACCAAAATAAAGTGTTACTTTAAAGTGTTGAATTTAGTTAAAGTATTCCCAAAGCAAATCCCAGAGCTCAGACCAATTCTGAACCACAAAGTACACAAATTATCCCCATTCAACAGCAAGCTTGAGCAGTTTTGCTAAGATAACTTAAAAGTCAAAATGTGATGTTTTTATATTTGAATGCCTAATCGTTTTTACAGATCAAAATATAGATTACTGAGAAACTTAGTCAAGTACACCACCATTTAAAAATATGTGATTAGTGAAGTTTTTACAGCTTTTATTTTGTATAAGCTACATTTTCTGCAGTTACCACTCCAGTCTTCAGTGTCCCGTGTTTCCGTCTTTTCAGAAACTATTCTAATATGCTGACTTTGTGCACAAAATTATTATATATATATATATATATATATATATATATATATATATATATATATATATATATATATATATATATATATATATATATATATATATATATATATATATATATAGATTCAAGTAAGCATCTTGAGTTCTTTTAAGTACAGTCTAGAGAATTTTAAGGGCTGCTGGGTAAGGCAGATCTGAATCCGTTCAACAAGTCGAACCAAAAAAAGCTGAACCATGTATAGCCTTATAGCCTTCCTTCCATGTCGTTTCCCTTATAAGCACATCTGACACGATTCTTCAGCAAACAATAGTGCAAACAGTGCTATAAAAAAGACATTATAATTAGCTAATAAATAAAAAGCACAAATCCATTCACAGTCTTTCAATTTGCCGCTGACCTATCATAAAATGAGGTATCTACGCTCCCAGATATTTAATAATATCCATATCAATACTTGTGTGGCAGATCAGATTGTTCCGATCTTAAATCCTCACAATGGAGTCTCTTAAAGTCACTGGAAGAACACTGTAAAAGCGAGAGAGCGCTCGCTAATGAGATACACTGAGAATACACAGTGAGCTCAGCGTGCTTTTGCTTACATCATTCCTCATGGGTGCAGGATCGCTGCACAGTCCAGACTGAGCGTCTGCTTCCTTTAACCCTGAAGACATGCAAATGTAACATCAACATACTGTATAATCCTGCGCATGATAAAGACTTCGAAGCAATATCCTCTGTCGTTGTTTTACTTATGCATTTATTTATGTATGCATTGTACATTAGAATGCATCGCAAAAAAAAAAAAACAGCCAAGACACAGAGACTGCTAACATCTTTGTCCAGGCATTACAAACCTCCTCAGTTTAGATTTATGAGGATTCGTGATTCGGGAGCAGTGGTTTGGTTTCAGGAGAAGGTGGTTTTAAAGTCAGGAGGCGTTTGAGGTTCAGGAGGAGGTACAGGGTGCATCAGATCACTCTGGCACGCTGGAGTGCAGCAATCACAGGATCCTGCTGCTATCCCAACATGAGCATGAGCTCATCCCATCAGGGAGGCCAACCACAGAGAGGGGAACACGAGCAAACACATCTGCACACATGCAAGGATGTCACTGTCAGGAGATAACCACGCTCACAGGGGCTCCATATGACTGAATTCTGTATTCTCAACCGACTGAGAAGACGGAAAAACTGCACTGCAGATATTTTCTAGGCTATATTTTGTGTCAAATCTAAAACTGTATTGAATGCACTGCATGTGACTAGTAATAGTTATGACATATGCAAGACTTTATGTATAATCATGAGGTCATCTAAAACCATACCTCATCATCATACCTCTTACAAGATCTCATCTGGCAGGATTTAATAGTAAAATAGCAAATGCCGATAATTTTAGCTGAAATACTTCGATAAAACCAAGTGGATACATTTTAGAGCTTCAGATTTCCAAGTATAGTGTAACCTTCATGAGCACTGCTGTGCATAAGAAGTGGATATGGTGATTTAGAGCAGGTGCACACACAACTGAGATCCTCTCTGTGCCAACTAAATCAGCTGACTTCAGATCGGACAAACAGCTTTAACAAACCGCTCCCCAAAAAAACGTGAGCCACGCTATTTCCTAATGTTATAAAAACACTCATTCATTCAAAAACACTGCAAACAACAGTTTTAACAGTTTTAAAATCTCAGACCCACATTTAAACAAACAAATTGCAATAAACTATAATGCATTAATTTGTGTTCTAAATAATTAATACATTTAAACAACTTAATATCTTAAATACACTAAATGGAATGTATTACAAGCTTAATTTAAAGCCACAAGTTTCACATGTTACAACACTTCAACATTTTTGTTGGTTTATTTGAAGATCGTCTTCCAGCCATCTTTAGGGTCATGTGCTCGTTTTTGTTAGGAATTTGAGCCATTATATATTCATCAGAGTTGCTTTTATCAGGCATAGCATATTTATCTTTGAAGTGCAGGTATGAGGCTCCTTGTTTCATTGCCAATGTATTATAAACATGACCGGCACTCTTTTTTGCACTAAAAGTCTAGATCAGATATCTACTGCATAGCATTTAAGGCTTTTCAACTGCACATTTACCCTCTAATCTACTCAAAAGCGTATAATGCAGCATGATCTTCTAAATGAAGACCTCCAGCAATAGCACGCAACACACACTGGCTGCATAAATCAGATCAGTGTCATGGTGTCACGCGCATCACACTTGCATACTGAGCATGCTGTAAATTTTAAGAAGATGTGCACACTGTCTGACAGACAGTTAAGGTCAATGCTTACTGTTGAGATAAATCTAAATCGGAGATTTCAGTGACAAAAAAAAAAAACCAGAGACATAGGGTAAGGAATGTTGTGTTTCTGAGATCTAGCATTTTGACAATCAAAAACATGTTAAATGCTTTTTGATTACTACGTTTTCATGATTGCTACGTTTTCTACGTTGCATTAATTGAACCATGTGATTTACAACCTGCGATTTTCTCCTGGTGTACAATAAGCCAGACTTTTCTCAGAGTCTGATAGCAGAACGTAATCTCAGAGTCTGTTTATTGATTTCAAATCTGATTATCACATTATCTTAAATCCCTCGTGATGCACTGAAGCACAAGCAGTTAAACACACCCTCATCCCCACAATTTCTCTAAACTATTAGGGATCCCAGATAAACGTGTTGAATCGGGCGGACCAAATAACAAGTGGTTTCTTGTTCCTAATGAGGAGGTGATGAGCAGCTTATGCAACGCTCCCCTGCTGAGGGACAGAATTTAAAGCCTTGCTCTGATAACTCTCAAAAAGACACTGAAGAAAAATGCACAGGGAAAAGACCTTTTGCCCTATAAACTCCCTGATCCTCGTGTCCATTCTAATCGGCAGAAGTTTGTTTACCAAACAGAATGATATATACTTTATCAGTGGTTGCATAATCTAAACAGACACAATCGCCAAAACACAAGGGAGCTGTTTTCCCAAAAACAGGTTTACAGGGCAGGGACTTAACTTGCTCGTAACAACACAGATTCAACTTTGTACCTTCTTTATCCCTATATGGTACATATTAGTACCTTAAATGTATATAATAGTATTTTAAAAGTGCGTATTGGTACCTAAAGTGTACACTTATGCCCCGGTGAAAGTTTTGTATGTTTTTTCTGAGGTAAATCATGCATTATGTTCTTAATAACCGCTGAAGAGATACCAATTACTATAGTACGTAAACTCTGACCTCCACAGAGATCTATAGATGCAATGTTTAAAATGACCACAGAGAGCTTTCGGCTAAAGATTATAGACCATATTAGGAATAGCATAGGTTGGGGTACGAGACAGGGGGTGCTACCGCACCTCTGCTTCACACTAGGTACCCTGTCGCCTCTTCGAGTTAGTTTACATTCCTATCCTGCTATCGCTCTCATTCTCTGTGTCTGAATAGCCTGGTCTTGCCTCTACTCTGGGGAAATAGAAAATTTGTCCAGATCTATTATAAACTATTTCAGGAAGACACCAAAAACGGCTCATCTCGGCACATTTTACAGCATTGGCCGAGAGCTTCGTTTGCATGTTCACTATCATTGCCGTCACGTCATACTCTAAATGAGATTGTTCAGAAAGGTCATATAAGCTAATGAAAAAATATTTAATTTGGTATGTTGTCTGCTTGCGTGCATTTTACAGGCACTTCTTCTGAGCTTCCTCATGTGTCACATGCCACAAGACTCAAATTTCACTAAATGTTTTGCTTAATGAAGCATATAAATCTCTCACTGCTCCTTTGTTTAGTTTTTTTTTCTTCAATTAATTTGTCCGTCTATTTCCCTGTCCTGCCAAATGTAATAGAAGCCGATGTATTAAGTGACCGAGTGTGGTATGTAATCGGCATTCTCAAACCTGTATGTCAGAGGGATCGGGGGCCTCGAGCATCACACACACACACACACACACACACACACACCTATCGGTCCCAAACAACAATGTGCGTGCTAACACACGCATCCACACCCATACATTTACTCGTGTCTAGCTCTGACATGCCAAAACACTGTGATTCAAAGAGAAACCGGATAATCAAACTGCCCCAGGAAAACACAGATGGGGGAAAAACAACTCCTATTCATGTGCGATCTGATCGCTGATATTCCTGGCGGGAACAGCAGATTGCGACGGATCCTCTGTCGCATTGAAAACGGAATTGTTTGGGAAAAGTGCTGTTTCACGGGTTTAATTTCAGCTGGCGGCGTTAGAGATTTAAAAGGCCAAAAGTCAAGGCAGTTTATGTTCATAGCATGAAGTTTGACAACTGATTGATTAGGCTGTTGAGTGCTTATGTCAACAGAATTATGGCTGAAATGATCAGGAAGCGCTTATGCTGACTGAGCGCATGCATAAACTGCCTACATTCCCATGGCAAAAAAGGCAAAATATGAATTCAAACGAATCTCTTTCAGAGAGCGCCAGGCTGTGAGGATGCATTAATTCTCAACCATAATCTGACTCATGCGGCGCATGACATATTGCAATTCGACAATGCCCCTCAACGAGAGGTTCTTACATCATAGATGAGGCTGCTAGAAGAGCTGAGTAAGACACACGGCGCTGCGCTCAAACTGAGCTGCGGCTGCGGTCCTGCTTCAGGACACTCGTGCTTCATTGCAATGCATCTGTAAGTGTCTGTGTTTCAACATCCCATAAAAACAGCTTTTGAGAAGTAGGAGACATAGTGTACGGTGACTCAGAGAAATATTTCAAAACTAGAGATAGTTCACCAGAAAATTTAATTATGATTCTGTCATCTTTTCTTCACTCTTATTTTACTCCAAACCTGTATGAATTTCTGATAACACTTTATTTTAGGGTCTCTTATCACTGCAATATTAGCCATTTATTAGTTCTATTAAGCACATATTAATGCCTGATTTTATATGACCTTATTCTACATCCCTAATCCTTCCCAATACCTAAATTTAACAACTAAACATTAATAAGCAGCAAATTAGGTATGCCTGGAAGGAAATGTCATAGTAAATAGTGAATAAGTGTTCCTTATTCTGAAGTGTTAACGATTTCCTTTCTTCTGCAAACCACAACCAAAGATATTTTGAAAATGTTGGTTACAATTTGACCCATATTGTATGTAATGGACCCAATAATTTTTCAAATAACTCTAAATATCTATTGTGTTTGACAGAAATTGAAAGGTCTTACCTTTATGACATAAAGGTGCGAAATAACAGGATAATAAATCCCAATTAAGATAAAAGATAAAAAAGGAAATTATCATTTGAAGAAAATGAAAAAGGGAATTCTAACTATTAACAAACCATTAACTATTACTTTGTTCATCTGTAAACTCCTTATTTTATGCTGTTAGGTTTAGGTATTGATTAAGTGAGATAGAATATGGTCATAAATAATATGTGCTTTATAAGTACTAACAAACAGCTAATATTCTAATAATAACCATATTATTAAGCAACTAGTTAACAGTGCAAATTGCTCCATATATTAAAGTGTAACCACTTGAAAATAAATACACACATTTATAAATGTGAATTTCAATCTAAGCCTTCAAACACAGCTTGGGGTCACGATATAAAAAAAAATGTGATGAAAACATACATATCTTGTCATGTATGTCCAATATTTTGTATGCATGAACGTGTATTTAAAAACAGAAACACTACAGGTGACAAAACCTTTCCACACACACTTTTTCGTGCTCAATGGAGGCCGATGGCAGTATGTCAAAAGGCTTCCACCTCAGCAGTGCCCGTAACTGTAAATTCAGCTGGCTGGACACTTCTGTCCTCTCTCTTATTTAAGTTAAGTTAGACCCTGCTTAAGCTGAAAAACCACTTGTCCCTTTGTGCCACTGAAAACAAATTTTCACCTCTTCAAATCCATGACAACGTCGAAGACGCTGCCAATACTTCCTCCCAACAGCTTGAGTCCACTCACGCACACTAATGCGGCCGTTGGTGAAGCTTCACTGACTCAGTGGGAGAAAGTCCAGGCGGTGATCTAGGCGTCCTTCATTTAATCGAATACATATGTGATCTCAAGAAACAAGCCCAAGGATACGACCAAACTGCCATTAAAGACATCCGACACAAAAATCACTATCTGTTTGATACTAAAAGAATTCCAAGAGAACAAACTTATTATTGAACACTTAATAGAATAAAAGCAAACCGGTAAAATCCATGCTAATATTTTCAGCTGTGACATTTTTCATCCAAAACTTCAACATATATTTTTCACCAAAGCAAATATGTCAAAAATGTTCCTTTGAACTCCTTTTCCAGGAAGCAAAGTTGCAAGATAACCTATTAAGAACGGCTTCAACTGAAAACAAACCGAATGCCATAACTAACCACAGTGACAGTGTGATGTTAATCTGTTCTGACACCAAGCTATGAAAACAAGCTGAAGCGCCTTACCTTAAAGAAGCTTCGTATGAAGTATATAACACTGAACATTGTGAGTGTGTTGAGGAGGATTTGGCTTCAATCCTCTTTCACTCCCCTTCTAACCCTCTCTCTCTCTATCCTCATGTCCTGTTGAGAGTTTCTCCAGCCCGTTCTGGCCGCATGCTTACTTGTTGCTATTTAGGAGCGCTCTAAGACTCATGACACAGCCAGAGAGAGAGAGAGAGAGAGAGAGAGAGAGAGAGAGAGAGAGAGAGAGAGAGAGAGAGAGAGAGAGAGAGAGAGAGAGAGAGAGAGAGACAGAATGAACCTGTCATGCCATGCCAGTGGTTTAAGTTTCCTAACAATGAGCCTTCCTTCGTTCAACTCAGCTATGTAAAAACAACCGTCTTAGCCAGAGAATCATTTAACCATTTCACTTCTGATCCTACGAGCGTCTTAAAAAGATTTAACTGCGCTGTCTGAGGCCGGTCCGAGGTACAATAGCAGCATGCGAGTCGGGCTGGGGTGGATTAAAAAGGGTGTTGTGGGTGGAAAACATTAGATCATTTTATTTTTTATTTTATGTTGTTGGGTGACTGTCTGCGAAACGCCCAGCGTCTGGGCTAATGCTTTAATCTTAAACCTCCCACCCAGCAACTGTACCTGTGGTGTCTTGGTTTATATAAACTATGAGTGTGAAGCAAAACTAAACATCACTTGGCCGTCCCTGCAGTGAGGTCGAGTGGGCACACGCTCTCCAAAGGCCTGGTGTTATCATGTGTTTGTGATGGTGCTGAGTAACATACTGTATTGCAGGAAGGTTTAACCCATGAGGAGAGAAACTGCGGTGGAAACTGAGGTATCCTTCAAGTGTACAAGCTGTGTCACCAAAAACAACTAAATTACTATTCAACTGCTTGCTACTGGTTGACAATAATCGGATTGTTGTAAGTAATAAGTAATATTATTCAACATTAACCAAGGTTCTTTATAGGAATCAATGGTTCTACAAAGACTCATGGATGCATCCATTTTAAATTCAGAAAATGTTCTTTAGAATTTTAAAATGTACTTTCAAATGTTTTTTTTAGGAATTGATCACTGAAAGATTCTTTGGAGAACCTTCATTTTTAAGAGTGTATTTTATTTTAAATAATTTTTTTTTAAAAATACATAAAAATTGTTCAAAAACAATAATAAAAACAGTTTTTACTGTCTATTAATCAATTTAATGAACGTATGCTGCTTAAAAGAATGTATTTCTTTTTTATATTTAAAGGCTCCCATAGTTAGGACTAATCAAATAATGTCAATAGAACTTTCTCGAACCAAAACACGGAATCGAAATGAATCATTTCCACAAGTGGTCAGGATGAACTGAGGGGACATCTTGTGAATGTTAAAGCATCTCGAGTGAATGAGGAAAGACAAATTTTGAGTAATCTAGGACCAGATTACAGCTCCAAGAGGGCCTGTTAAATCATGTCAGTCTAAAAGAATGTTTGAATGACAATAGCGTAATGCTGGCAGGTGAGCGAATAAAACTTCGGTATCAAGATTCACGTTATTAATAAAGCTTTGAAACAGTGTAGGAGTTCTTGACAGAGGGCGCCCTCTGCTGGACAAATGTCAAAACCCACCCGAGGGGCAGTAAAGGCCCAGAGATCACCGCTGGGTACTTGGGAATGCAAACTATTATGAGGATTCATCAGACTATCAAGTATCAAAAGCAAACTAAAATAATTTTTGGACGCTTGCCAGCTAAAAACAGGACGGTAACGTATCCAAACGAAGAACAAAGTGACAAGAGTTACAACCAGACTGTAAAAATCAAAATTACTTGCTTGTTTTTCATCCTATGGTTAAATTATTTCACACAAAAAATCAGCTATTGTAACCCAACAAAGAGCGTCTCTTATTCTCTGTTTTGTCTACACCTTTTTGGCTTCGTCGGCAGTCTGCTGTGACCACAAATCACCGCCTGCTGCCCACAACAACGGACGATTCATCCGAGTCCCTCAGACCCGTCCTCCGAGTCTCCTCCGCCTGCAGACTCCTCTGTTCCCAGGGTGATGGCCGCCTCCCTCGGGGCTATTCAGTGTGTCAACTCTCTCTGGGAGGTAGACGGTCGAGGCAGTTGGCGACGGACGGGTAGCTCCAGCGTCCGGTACCCCCCCTCCATCTCCCTCCCTCACACTTTTCTCTCTCTAATTTAGTTTGACACTGTTTAGTTCGGAGGCCTTCCCTGAATGAGGCCATTGTGAACAAAGCCGCCGAAGGAAAACGTCAGTTCTTCGATTTCCCGCACTTTAGAGGATGAAGATTTCCACAGCGCGAGCGAGACGACGGGACTCTGTCAAGAAGCTCTGTGTGGGCCGACGACGGGCTTATGATATTCTCATAATGGATATGAACTCTTTCAAGAGGCTTTCGCGGAGACAAAGGGGCGGGGAGGCGGTGTGCCGGGAATCGACACAAAACGCATTATAATTACAAAAGCAGTCGGAGAGCACTCAGCTACCCAGCGGATCGCTCGCAGCGGCCTCCCACCACGATTCTGACAACTCAGCACAGCTATAGATACAAAGGCACTCAAGAAAACACGCCCGCGCTGAAATGTACACAACGGCCCGCGTGCACGTGGTCCCAAACGGAAGCCGCGGCGAAAGGTCAACATTTATATAAGCGATACAGGAACCGCATTTAGCTTCTTGAGGAAATTACTAGGCTGGTATTTCATTCTTGCAAATTAAAATTTAGGGTCCTTTCCACGCGTCCCACTGAACAGTATCGTTTGCTTTTGTATTTAATATTCAATAA
Organism: Puntigrus tetrazona; assembly: GCF_018831695.1. Lineage (NCBI taxonomy): Eukaryota > Metazoa > Chordata > Actinopteri > Cypriniformes > Cyprinidae > Puntigrus > Puntigrus tetrazona. The sequence goes on along the minus strand of NC_056700.1, from coordinate 8,684,290 downwards.
ACAGTTATCTCAAATAAAAGGAATACTTTTTTGTATGTATTATCCTTTATTATAGTGTACCCAAAATTGTCATCATTTACTCTTCCACGTGTTTTTCCAAATTGTATGCTCATTAAGGCTGTATTTATTTGATCAAAAATTTTTACTTTTAAATATACTTTAATAAATATATATATATATATATATGTCACGTGATCCTTCAGATTTATTTACGAGTTGAAACTGTTGTGCCACTTACTATTTTATGGAACCTGTGATACTTTTTTTGATTATTTGATAAATGAAAAGTTAAAAATTCAAAAAACTATAAAGTTTAAAAGAACAGTCTTTATTGTCACTTTTATATATTTAACACATCCTTGCTGAAAAAAAAAACAAGATAAAATTTACTGACCCCGAACTTAGTGTATATTGTAACAAAAAATATTATTTTCAGTAAATGCTGTTCTTTTAAACATATTATTTGTCAAAGAATACTGACAAAACTTTCTGAAAAAACATTTTAAATCTTACTGATCCTAAACATTTGAATGGCAGTGTACATATAAACATATTGTCTTTTTATGTGTTGCATTTTAGAGTTTATTGCTGTAAATACAGCAAATTTTGGGAGAAAATTAATAAAACAGTAAAACAGTAATATGAAAAAAAGATTGATCTTGGTAAAATTATTGATAACACCTCCTTTCAATGGCTTACATTACAGCCACATATGTCTGCATACCAATGTTTTAGGAAAGTAGGAAATATTAGATATATTTAATAAACTACTATTATCTTAATACATAATACATATAAAAAAACTAGGTTTTTAGAACAAAAGAGATATGGACAAAGATTATTGATTCAACATATTACAAATATGATAATTGATTAACTGTAAAAAAAAGTTGTACACCCTTTTATACTTTTTAAACTAATCTTTTTATTTTCTAAATTGTCAGGGTTTTTTTAGATAACTTTCACTGATCAAAAATCTCAAAGAATTCTCTGAAAAAGTTTTTTTTTTTTTTTTTTTACTGAAACAAAGTCATAATCATGACATAAGATAGGTAACCTTCATGTCATAGTACACCACAACGGTCACTTGCGAGACGAATTTAAAAAGCATGTAGCATGAAAACCCTGAGGTGTCCTGGGTCATGAAACCTTGACATAACACACGTTTAACATGACCCTTGAACAGTGTGCGGCCAATTACACGACGTGACAACTCACTACTAGTGTGTCACATGTGTTCTCAGTTGCTATTTTGTGTTTTTACAACACTAAAACTGTTTCATCTAAATTCCACCAAAACAAAATGTTTAGTCCATGCCGTGATATCATTTTTTGTTGTATCACCAGCATTCTTTGTTTCGGTAAAAAACTCCTATCTTAGCTCAACGTGCAGAGATGACTATCAGTACGCCTTCAGCAGACCGCTTTTCATGAAAAGGGCAACACTGTTGCTTTGTAGGTGCAATAAAAAATTAGCTCCGCGTTTTTTGAGCATCCCGAACAACTCAACATATTAATATACTTGAATCCCAATCATTAGATCAAAGAATATGGGTAAGCTCATCGGCACACAGAGCGGATCACAGCATTTAGGCAAAATAATGATTTCAGAAGGATCATGTAACACTGAAACTAAAATATATCTATTTCTATATATTGTATATAAATACATTTAATATAAACAACATTTATTTCTTAAATGAATACATGAATGTGTGTATATTTATATACATAATAAATATCCGCTGACAGTACACACACATATTAAACATAGAAACATTTTTAATTTGCATGTGGTTAATCACATGACAGCACAAATTCAAATATATTCAAAACAAAAATATTTCTCAATATTACTATGCTTTGATCAAATAAATGCAATCTTTCAAGAACTTAAAGTCCTACAGACTATGGATGTAAATATGTACGTAATGAGTTTTGTAGTAAATGAGTACTGTACGTAGGGATTCAGTCAATTATACAGTTTAACAGCACAACAATTAACCAATCGGAGTAAAGCATTCCACTGAGCGGTGTAATAATACAATGACACATGTGAGGTGACCTCAGATGTTATTAATCCAAGGGAGCTGTCTAGGTGGAGAAAGATCTTACTGATAGCTCTTGAGCTCTGGATTTGTAGAGTCCATGTTCCTGAGGCGAGGGATGTCATTCCCATCGGACAGACTTTAACCCAGCCCGTGACAACAGAACCTCCCAAGACACGGAGCGTGAGAAAGAAGCAGGAACAATGCAACATGCTGCCCATGGCAACTTAAGCACACACACAATTAAGTTGTTGGTGCATATTACACACTGCTGTCCAGGCAACAGTGGCTCGTTGAGACCGTGAGGGTCAAATCAAAGGCCTCCTATGGAGTGTTCTTCTCAGAAGAACTTCCATTCCCACCTTTAGAGCACAAACCCTCTCAGACTTAACTGCTTTTTCTTATTACTACCAACTGTTTGGAGAAGATTGGGCCAGTGGTCTCCAGGGCCTGTCAATCAGAGAGCTTGTGAAATCGCTGCGTTTTTGAAACAGTAAGGAAAATGGCACGGATTCTGAAGATGAATCATTCACCATGAAACACACAGGACTCCTTGGAAGATCAACACTGAGCTCTCAATCATCAGAGTCAAGGATATATTACACTTGCAGAACTTCCTGCCATGACCAGGCCACAGCAGGCACTTAGTGATCCAAACATTTCTGGATTAAAAACAAAAATGTTAGGTTAAGGGAAAGGATACGAGATTCTGATATACAGTATACATCAATCACTATACACAAGGGATGCGCATTAAATCAGTGTTTATAGCGTTGGTGAATGCTGAATATGTGTTATTAAATGATCTATTTATTGTGCGTGCTCATTAACCCTGTGAAAGTACATTTAGATAAAGTATGAGAAAATTATCTTTTAAAAACATATTAAATTAATAACAATATTACACGTAATTTACAACAATTCAACAAACAGATTTGTTGTTGTTTTTATTTATTATAAAACAAAATAATTGCAATATTTATATATTTTAATATGAAATTTAAAACTAATACTATATTTCAAATTACATTTCTAGCTAATTTAATTTTTAAGCAGCTGATTTTAATTATGATTTTTGATTTTAAAAATTATCTTATGTAAATTAAACAGGCCTATTATATTAAATATCATGCAAATAAATTATGTGTAAATTAAATGTAAATATTAATAATTCAAATACATTTCAACATGTAATGACGATACATTCGATAATAACATTTTATCATACATCATATCATCTTGATCAAAGGACTAGTATGATTTCAGTTCAGCGGCTGTTGAACAATTCATTTTGTTAAAATTTTCTCCTACGCTGCAAACCTGTTCACCTGACAAGGTTACGAGGAATCATTTATCAGTCATGCATCATTTATAAGTCACTTTGAATGTGTCAGTTCTACAGAAAACGCAAATTAAATTAAACAAAGATTTAAAGAGGATACAAATCATCCTAGGGCTTTTCCAAAACAACACTTAGCGCTATGCGCATACGAGCACTGTTGCTAAATGTCCTTTTAGACACTCGTGCAACAACCTGTATGGAACAAGACCTGATCATAAGACTGGTCTGTGTTTATCCGTGTTTATACGACTCTGTGTTGCTCATTTGCGCAGAGCCTAAAACATAGCCCAAGATTCCTACATGAGTCTTCCTTGCCGTGCATGTTAGTCTTGCATTTGTTTTGTTTTATTCCACCAGTGGTGTGACGTGACCGTTTTGTAAGCCCATAATGACACATGGCTCTGAGAGTGTGGAAACATAGCAAACAAGTGGTGATTTAGAGGCACAAGTGTTTTCAATCCCTCCTCCTAAGAGAACTGAGTGCTGCTCACATGTACTGCACGCTATATACGACCCTCCATCCAAGCAAAATACATATTTGCATACTATGAATACAGACTGCATCAGTGTGAAAATCCAGTACATCCAATGTACCAAGTGCAATCCGTGAACGCCATGTAAACTCTATGAAAGCAAGAAATTGTGCCACCTTCTAAATAAAGAGTCAATTATAAATTGGCAAAGTCTTCACTGCAGCTGCCATTAGAAGCTCCAGTTCCCGTAAAACAGAGATGCGTGCACATTGACTTTACCAACCTGAAATATATGCTTATTAAAAGCTATTTGAGGATATGACAGATGTTCCTGATTTGAAATGTCATTTAAAATGTGAATTTGGCAAGCAGCTTCTCCTCATTCGAGAAGTTAGCATTGCATTGCCAAAATACGGCCGCTGAGAAAATTGCCTTTCCTAGACTTCGACTTCAGACAGTGCACTGTTTTTGAGGCAATCCCTAAATTCCATGCGTCTGATTACATTGCGATCGATTTATTTTAATGGCAACTTGCTTGTCTTAACTGAATCGTTCCAAATATTTAGACCCGTTACAGACCAGATGGCTCATCCAAAACATGCCTGTCGATCATATGAATCCTACTAGTCATAACCACAGTGAACCACAAAAACAGAATGCTGTTGAAAGGACATGATCACGTTGATGGACCAACTAGCAGGTGCAGGAAATGGAATCTAGCCTTTGTGGAGCACTACTGAGTCCTGTGAGACTCCCACATGGGCAGAGACCATACATGTGAGCTTAATCACTATTTGTCTACTCTATATGGGCTTTATTTGGCCATACAGGAATACTTCTGCCATCTTTTACTTAACTAAATCGATTTGATGTTGTTTCTTCAGTGAAACACAAAAGTAGACGTTTCAAAGAATGTTCATGCTGCTCTTTTCTATACAATGAAAATGAATGGGGATTTCATCAATTCGCCCAAAAATGAAAATTATGGACTATTTTACTCATCCCCAAGCCATCCTAGGTGTATATGCCTTTCTTCTGTCAGAGAAACACAGTTAGATTTTTTTTTTTTTTATCTTGGCTCTTCCAAGCTTGGTAATGCTCGTGGATAGAGGCCATTATTTTGAAAATCAGATATATCCGTTGAGAAACTAACTAAAATATGCTGTAATTTTCAGTTTTGGGTGAACTATTCCTTTAAAAGGACAATAAAAGCTCCACAAAAGCATTATAAAATAATCCATACTACTATCCAAACAGCGGGTTCTACATTCTTTTGTGTTTCTTGGAAGAAAGTCAACAATAGCAAGTAAACAATGATATAATTTTTAAATTTTGCTGAACTAACCTTTTAACCACGCTAATGTGTTTCCCCTTATTTTCTAAAAATATGACTTGAAAACCCTAGACAAGAGCTCTACGCATTAAAGCAATCAAACTTGAAAAAAAAAAAAAGTCCAATACTATCCAGTACTTGACAAAACAAAAACAATCCAAAAACACACACTCCGAGTTCAGCCAGAACTGAGCGACCTCAAACAGAACAAAGGAGGTAAGAGTGAAACCAGATCCTTTATCAACGTGTTCCCATGCGGAGGAGAAGCTCTGACGCGAGATCGGTTTGCATCGCTGGCATTATCCCACTGCTCCGTTTAAATAAATCTGCTTTGCTGTGAAAGAAACAAAGAGAAGGGAGAAAACGGGGTATCTGTTTCACAAACCCACAAGCTAACAACACCTGCACCAACAGCTCTGAATAACAAGTGCAATTTTTCTAGACAAATAAAGTTCCTGGTGAGCTGGAGGTGGAATCCGAAGTTGATGCAGACTTGTTCATGCATGCTTTTGCTTTTTAATTGTCAGTCTGCGTGTGAGGTAAATTGTTGCATCACAGAAAGGCAAAGGTGCAGTGAGTCGGCAGAAGGGCACTACTTCTTGTAATCTTGGTGCATTTTTTTGGCTTTGTCATTGTTGTCATGGAAGGAGTGTTAGAAACAGCTTTAAAAATATGGCGTGTGTTTATTTCATGTAATATGCAAGTCTGACTTATTATTAGAGGATGTCCTCTAGGCTTTCTAGAATACTTGGGTGTCAGTTACTGTAAGAGTCAAAAAAAGGCATTGATTGGCACTGATTGGCTGATGGCACAACAAAACCATGCATCGTTTAAAGCCCTTCAGCTATCATAAGCTGTAGTGTCCATAGAATCAGAATAGTCCTTTAGTAGCATTAAACAGAAATTGCAATCATCTTTTCTTCCCTCGTGTGAAGTATATCCAAGTAAAATAGCCACACCGTACAAAAGAATTGAGTAAAATGTACGGTGAAAAACTGGTTGCCGTAATTCTACCATTAAAAATATGGTAACAACATTTTAGGTCTTAACTTAAATTTACAGTTAAATACCGTAAATTTATTAACTGATATAATGAAATCTGTTTTGTACCTTTGAAACACTGATAACCACCAAAAGCAGGTGGTGATGAGAAAGTCACATGATGACCAAAGCCAATCACAAGCAGCTTTTAAATCAATAGAAGGTGCACGGTGTCATTCACACAAACACTAAACATCATCATGATGAGACTCATTAAACAATAAACATTAATTTAACAACATTACATGTAACATACAATCCTTACAAACATAACTCATAAGAACAATTAAAAAGAAACATGATAAAATCACAGTCATTTTTACAAGAAAACTGTGGGGGGAGATTTGATTGGGTAGCTAATTGCTATGATCTCATTTGAGTGACAGGTTGTTCTCCCTCTCCATCAGTGAAGAGATGCCGCAGGGGAAGGGTTAAGGAAATAAAAAGACAAGGACACGTTTCCTTGGTTACCACTATAAACAAAGCAGCGCTGAACTTGCAAATACTGCATTAAAGGGACAGCTCACTCAAAAATTAAAATTCTGCCATTAATTATTACTCTCTTGTCGTTCCAAACCTGTAAGACCTTTGTTCATCTTCGGAACACAAATGAAGATATTTTTGATCAACTCCGAGTTTTCTGACCCTGCATAGGCAGCAACGAAACTAGTATGTTCAAGTCAACTCGGTCACAAATTTATGAGAATACTTTTTTTTTTCACAAAGATAAGATAAATAATGACTTTACTTGACAATTTCTTCTCTTCTGTGTCAGTCTTTGTTTTGAGTTCACAAGAGGTGCAGCTGATGCTTTAGCCTTCATCCTGATGATGAACATCCGTCTCTTAATTCATTGTCTGTATATTCTGGTTCAAATAAGTAAGGCTGGCCAAAAAAAATGTAAAAAGCCATCCTCTCTGTTAAAATCTTTTAAACATTTTTAAGGAGACTGTTTTATGTACAGCGCGTTTCTTGTAAACAAAGTGCAGGACATCAGGGTTCTACATCAGAATGCCGGCTCCTGCATCAACATCATCACTCGGAAACATCAAAGACTGACACAGCAGAGGACAAAATTGTTACATTATGTCATAATCATAAAATTACTATTGCACCACTGATGTCATATGGACCATTTTAAAATTGCCTTTACTGCCTTTCTTGGTCTTGAACGTATCAGTGGCATTACCATCTATGAAGTGTCAGAAAGTTCTTGAATTTCATCAAAAATATCCTACTTTGTCTTCCAAAGATAAACAAAGGTCTTATGGTTATGGAACAGCATGAGGGTGAGTAACTGATGACAGAATTTAAATTTTTGGGTAAACTATACATTTAATGTGCATTATACAGAGACAAGATGAAAATAAAATACCATCTAAACTTTCAAGAACACAAATAATTCCATTCAGTGCTAAAAAACTCATATACACCCCAGCCTCCCTGTTGTATTTTGACTTGTTTTAACTGGTTCAGGGTGAATTCTTCCATCCCTAACATCTACTATATAGCAACAAATTTGTTGCTTGCAATAAATATCTAATTGATAGAACATACAACTTATAACTGGTCATCAAAAGATAAAGACAGTGTATGCAAATAGTGTATATGCTACTGTTTCAATTAAATTGATTTTAAAAGAAAAGATTTTTGAGAATGATGTTGCATTATGCATAAAATTGTAACACAATCTGAAATGCAACAAAAAGCAAAAAAACCTGTTGCAATAATTTGCCTTAAAGAAATGGTTCACCCAAAAATTTTATTTTAGTCTTAAATTACTTTATATTTTATTTTTTACCAAAACAGAGCAAAAGGAAGATACCTGTATTTTATCAAAATATATTATTTTATGAGCAGCAGATGAAAACAGAATCTTCCATTTCAGGCCCAAGACAAAAAGGCAAGTCTAGAATAAAAAATGGGATTTCTGCAAACCCTCAAAAGTAGCTTCCAGCAACGTCTGACAACCAATTCCCTGCTTCATTTGTTGGCTGAAATTTCTCCAAGGAGTTGGACACGTTTTTTTAGTTGGACTATGATATCAGTCGTGTAGGTTCTGAGTGTACTTCTGTGCAAATCTATGGTTAGCTCACAGGGTGGGAAGAAAAGAAGAAAGAAACGACGAAAGAAAGATCTCAAATCATCGGACTGTTGAACAAAAGTGTTGGACAAAAGACAAGAGGTCTGGAACACTTTTACATAGAGCTGCAGGACTGCCAATAAGAACATAGGGTCAAGGGACCTACGAAAAGCTTGCATAACTCCAGACAGGAGGCCGATATACTACAGAAAGAAAGCCCAGGAAATTACTTGAATTCTTGACATTAAACCACACTAGCACCACTATTTACTTTCTAAGGCCATTTGGGTGTAGTGCAGTGGTTCTCAGCCGGTTTTGCTCCAGGACCTTTCATTGCAAATCAAGTAGCAACTTGACACAAAAGCAACAGAAATGTCCTCAAAAATGAATATTGAAAGGTAATACTACTGTGAGCTTTAAGGCCAAACACTAGGTACAATTATTAACATCACATGGACTGAATAGGAAATAGTAATGTGTTGTTGATATCTGTAGCCAATAACCCACTAGACAAAATACATTGTGGTCACACATGATGTTAATCTCATCAAAAATGCTGTTAAAGATGAGGAAAAAAAGACGTTTTAGAAGTTTTAATTAAAGGACTGCTGATGAAAACAACAATACAAGATTTGAACAATGCACCAAAGAAATAAAATTCATAAAGTATACATTTGAAATAATATGATTGGACTGTCCCACTGGAAACCGCCTCATTAAAATTCACTTTAAATAATGCACATGAAATTACAAATATATACACAACATGAATGTATTATTTTAATTTACATCTGCAAAGACCACTGAACAAGGGTGTTATTCACTAGTCAGAACATGAACTGTAACTGTAACATGAACTGTTTAAAAATATATATTTATAATATTAGATCCGTTTTAGGCTCCGTCTGTTACAGTTCATCTGTCTGTCTATCTATTCATTTATTTATTATCTACTATATTGGTCATTTTTTACATTTTTGTGACATTTTACTTAACATGAACTAAAATTAATAAATTTGCATTTGCTAAAACTGCAAAAATTAATACATTATTGTTGTATTATTTATTATTGCATTGTATATTGTGTGTATATTGTGCATGTATACTGTACTGCAGATACAACATAAAATACTTTTTAAGTTACAAACAAAACAAACACAACTGTAGTATTTCAGTCTGTAATACAAGCTGTTTCTTTAATTATTTGTGAACTTTAGCGAATAGTGAAAATAGCTTCAGAGGAAATTCTACACCCATTTTCTACCCCATGTTTTTGAGGATGACTTCATTGAGAGTGAATGTCTAATTAGTCTAGCTGCCAACAAAAGACAGATTAATTTGCATCAAAATTCTGTACAAATATACTGCATGGAGTACATTTAAATGCATCCAATTATATTGATCACCGATTGAAAAAGGAGGTCAAACTGTCCAACCGGGACGCCAGCATCAGGATATAGGCTCAAAAGAAGGCTTGGCTTCTGCCCCAGGCTTGTGGTCCAGATCTGCAAGGAAAGGCAAGCTTGAGGCAACCAATCATCCTGTCCGGCTTTCTGCAGCCACAAATGAGCTACTTGCTTCTGGCAATGTCATATTCCAGTTACTCTATGTGTACAAGTCAGAAAAAAAACAGCATGGCCCGGAGAAGCGAAAATACTTCACTTTCAGATCCTGGACGGGAAAGCATCCACCCTACAATTTTAGGACAGCGAGAATGTCTGTGGACACTATGGACACTATTTAGTATTCAGCACCATTCAACTCAAGTGTCCTTAGAAGCAGTTTCTCCCCTTTCTTCTGGGAAAAGAACAGTTGACAGTCGGCTACTAGAGGACAGAGGCTTTTGTGAGCAAACTTATGCAAAACCTGACGGACTGTTACTGTAAATCAGGCCCGCTCCGGGATGTTTCTCTGGCTCTGAAGGAGTCAGGACTTGACGGGGGCCGGAGGGCTGGCAGGCAGTGCAGGGCGAGACCGGAACGTTCCACATTTCTTTTCCTCTGGGACAGATGAAACACATTCATGACCCCCACACAACACTGAAACAACACCACGCCTTGTCTGTTATTCTGAACCGCGCTCCTAACGCACTTTTATCATTGGCTATGTGCAAAAAAAGGAAAAAAAAGAAATGATATCAATGATAAAAACAACAGCTGTTTGGTGACGGACGCTAGCAGCTGCAGAATGCTACTGTACCTGACACAGCAACAATTCCATCGGCATGAGCACAACAGATATTTTCCAGAGCTGTTCGTATCTCACATCCCAGAGGACAGGAGAAGACACAAATGTTGAAACTAGGTCTGTATAAGCCATTATAAACATTTATGGCTAAAAGCTGTTCTGCGCTCTTCTGTCTCTCTTTGTTTATGATTCTGACAAGTGCCAGCTATTCGTATGCGCTTTTAACTATCTGACTGTCTTACAGTGTCATTCAACACTTGTAGCTGTACCTGCTGTGATACTAAATCAGTGCTATATAAGAGACTGTTAATTTATGGATGGATGTTGACCTCTGCTGCTTTGTTTGACTGCCTTTTAACTCTGGACTCGGCAGGAGTTTGAAAATAGCCTGTGAAGGGCACAACAGGTTATTGTAAAACCAGGGGGCTCCATCAGGACATCCCAGCAAGACGTGAACAAATAAAGAATTCCTCATTTACTGCTTCAGCCCAAACTAATCCAATAGGAAGTCTAGGAAATGAAGCAGAAAACAGCTTCAAGGATAAATAACTATATTTAGAAATTTGGGGTAATTTTTTGAAAAAATAAATTATAATAATATATATATATAAAATATATATATATATATAATTTTTTCAAAAAGTACCCAAAATTTCTAAATATATATATATGTACTACACACACACATATATATATATATATATATATACATATATACACACACACACACACACACACATATACATATATATATATATATATATATATATATATATATATATATATATATATAAACAAAATAAAATACACAATTAAGCAGAACATTTAGGTAGATTTATGTTGTCAGTTACTCCATAATTCATAATTACTCCATATTTCCATAATTCAAATATTGGAATTATTACTATTACTGTAAAGCACAAAATGCATGATTTATTAATTTCATTCAACAGTAGTTAATCAGGCAAAAATTATATTTTAAAAACATAAAACATTAATACATATTATAATAATAACAATTTGATGGGTAAATGTTTGTAATTGATATTAAATTTATAGATTATGTATTAATTAGTAAATTATGTAAAATAGAAATAAAAATAATCCTATATATTTTCCTGAGATTTTGGCATGAAATGGCCATGTTTTTATGACAATTATGCTAAGTGTACTGTGGTATCATTGTCAAGACTATAGTTCTCTAAAGAAAACAATTTTAAATCCTTATTCAAATGGAGTAAATGTATATAAATTTAAAACAGAAGAATATAAACTGTAAACAGAGAACCACAACAGTATTGTATAATATACAGAACCACATCAGCAATGTATAGGCTCATACAAACATAATCTCAAACCTCGAAAATACACAATTCACATACTGTACACAAGAAAAATTCACGTGCTTCACATCTAAACAATGGAGTTCTATAATCCGTCCAAGTCTTTGAAATTGCCTACTCATATACACCAACAATTGGCTTAACAATTGAAAACTGGAGAAAGCAACTGCCATAATGGTTCTATATATGATATAATATGTCATAACATCTAAAGAAAACGGCAAAATAATTCCCAACTTATTAGTGTAAAACGAAACGCATTGGTTGGCTACGTTACAGCATGGTGTAAAATAACAAAGCACAATGTGTTTGACCCCTATACAGGTGTCTGCACTGTGAATTGTGCACCAATGGGACTTTTAAAGTAAAGAAACCGCACAAACATTGCAATACAGGCATCCCCCCCCAAAAAAAAATGATACCGCTAAAGTGACAAGACATCAAGACATACCTGTGCCATGTCTCTGTGGCCACAGCTTCTGTTTGGCATCCTAAAAGCCACTCTTCTCAGAAAGCTGATCTGAGTTCAGCCAGACTGGCTCCCAGAGTCCATTCATCGCCCTGACTGCTCCTTGAGGACTGAGACTTACAGTGCACTCACTCCACAGCCTGTGGCTCAAACAGTGACACGAAAACAAAGGAGGAGGAAGCCCATCCCAAAACACAGAGTGAAAGAGGGAGGAAAAAAAATAGAATAGGAGAAAAGGGCCAGTCAGGAAAGCCTGATGCCGCTAAGAAACTGAGGCTTTCTGAATAAAGAGAGGGAGAGAAAGAACCAATCACAGGGGAGCGGACACCCTCCTCCTTTTTGCCCGGAGGATGCTAATCATTTCTCGGTGCAGTCTGACAGGTAAAGTCGGTGCGCTCCTTTTATTTTCACAACATTGTGTTTTCATGGCAGCATATCCTCGTGAGATTTCCGCAAACAAGCGAGTGATTTAAAAAGATAGATGGACAATAGAGGAAGGAATATAAACTGCTTTTTTCAGGTCAAACGCTTAAGGTGTTTCGAAAAATAAGCAGTTTTATTAATGATGTATTTGTCTTATTAGGTAACTAGTAATTAGTCTTATTAGGTAACCACAGTCCATTAATGCGCAAGTACCCTTTTATCAACTCTATATCATTAATATTACTAAATATTAAGAGCCATTTTTACAATGATTCACTTTTGAACTAAAATCATTCCTTACTTTAAAATATGTGTGTGCCGGAAATTGCACCTAGAAGTTGTGGATTTTCTGAATTAAATGAATATTGAAATAGAAAAAAAAGGTTTGTGAACTATATGTTCTGCTCAAAGTGATATGGAATATAGATATCGGATATGGAACTCCATTCCACAGATGAAGCAATTTTTTTGATTTTGACTAAAGATTACAAATTTTTCCTGTGGATTAACTTGCAAAGTCTAGTCAAAACAATGAATCAACTCTTTAGCATCCCCAGAGTAAAGATGTTCCAGCCCAATCTCACTGCAATTCATACATATTTCACAAAGTAACTAATTCATACAACCTCACTCATACAAATTCATACGATATTTGCTGAATCGTACATATTTTGCGAGTCGCCAATTTGTAGGAATGACCAACGCCTAACCCCGCCCCTAAACCTACCCATCACTAGGGTTTAGACAATTCATATATAATATTATTCATACGAATGAGCTACCTCGTGAAATGTGTACTAATTGGTTGTGAGACTGTGTTGGATGTTCCTGAATGAATCAGTATTTTTTTAACAAACTGGTTGAGTGAATAATTCAACAACTCACTCAAAAAGACATATGAATGATTTGTTCCTGACATAATCATTGTCTTTGAATGAATCCAGTAAGTGAAAGACTCATTTATAAAGACGTTTACAAAATTTGTTCCTGAATTAATGAGCATTTTTGAATGAATCAAACAACATAACCTGCAGAAATTCTCACCGCTTATTCACATATTTTGTTGTTGCAATTTTTATCATCACTACCATTAGGCTTATATTTTCCTTTTTTAATTAAGTAATTTTGTGCTGCAATGTCAGTTTTCTAGGATTAACAAATTTGATATCTTTCCAACTATCCCCCAGGCAACTGTTCAGAAAATCACTAAACGATTATAAGAGGAAGGAAGCGTCGATTCCTATTGAAAAGCCAGATTTATTCATCTGATGAGGACTCAACAAAGTCATTATCCACAGGTCAGCATTCATAAATGAAGTCTATGCAGTCCACCTGAGCAGGTTTTAGAGCTTCGGGGCAAAAGGAAATAAATAAACAGCTTGCCAGTGCAAATCTGGCACACCTCCTGCAGCCCTTCGCCTGCGGCAACCACCTCCAAAGAAGAAGAGTGTGCGTGAGAAGTCGCTTTATTCTAAAAGGAGAGGGAATGAAAAGAAAAGCAAGCACTTCCAGATCTCTTTGTTTAGGCCATAACGAATACCCCTGAATAACTGTCGGTCTCTCTCTCTCTCTCTCTCTCTCTCTCTCTCTCTCTCACCTAGCATGAAGCACGAATCTTGCTCTAAATACTAACATATTATAGTCATAATGAATGCAGCCACCAAATGAAAGGCCATTGTTCCAGGCAGACATGTGACTTTTATTACTGCGAGTGATCAAAATCAGTTATTCAGCGTTGGGCGGGTTGAGGGGGAGCGAGCACAGAGGGAAGTTGTCAGTCAGTCACAATGCAAGCGGGGCGGTACATGATAATGAGGAGCTCTTTCCGATGCATGACTGATTAACGGACCACGTAAAAACGCGTTGAACTTCAAATGCGCGGATAAAACCCAGTCATTCCGGCTAATCCACAGAAGAAAGAAACAAAACAACTGCTGCCAGCTCTCTTTAGCTCCTCTTTTCGCATCTCCGTGGTTCCCAGACATTTTTAGTGATTACAGTAGTGTTTAACCCATTGTCTAAAGGGGAGTAATTATGGAGCGTGTATCCAGAGAACTTTTACCCAGGGTGAAGTTTACCCTGGCAGTGTGCTGCTATCATCCGCTCGCCACATGAGAGTTCACCGCAGCCAATGCTACGGTCTTAAGCCAGCTCTGAGGTTCAGCACTGGGTCATGAGCGTCGTGACAGGTTTCTTCCTCCGGTCCACAAACGAGAAGGACGACGCTGAGATTTTAGACGATTATGTTTTATTATTAGAACTAATGTGGGAGTTTATGACTGATGCAGCATTATTTGCATGTTTGTGGTATTATAACTCATGCCTCTAGCTTGCGTTGCTTGTAGGGCACAACCCTTCAAAGCATACTTGAGAAGAGCATGTGACCAGAAATCCAAGAATACATCGCTAGGCTTGCTGAATATAATGGTGAGCCGTTTAAAGCATGCAAATGCTTTGTAATACATACGCTACATGCAACCCTGATTTTCATAAGTATCAAATGAGGGCAAACTGTGCAGATGGAAACATTAGTCTGATATATGAATATACAAACACGCATTTACACCAAGTTAAATTCTTAAATTTATAGCAATAATGTCTACATCTTATATGCTCAGACACATTTTAAAGGACATTTCGAAACTCTAATAAAGCTAAACGCCCAGATGATTTAAGTGACTTTATTATTACTGTAAAATAGGTACGAGCTGAGACATGAAGAGGCAGATTAGAGCTGAGCTGGAAAAGCATGAAATTCTACCAGTATTTCATCTTTAGAAAAATCCCTTTTTTTTTTAAAGCAACTGCTTTTATCTTCACTATAAAGTTGGCTAATTTGTTCTGTATATTATAATATATTTTATTATTAAAGTAAGCGTTTAAAAAAATACATAAATGTGTAATTATACAAAATTACATTAACAGTATAATTAAAAATTAATTCTCATATTTGACAATTAGAAATTTAGTTTTTGTGATATTTATTTGTATGCACTGCGAATATATATTATTTGTAAATACACAAATAAATTCAGTTTTTGTATATTCATCAAAGAATCCTAAATATATATTGTTGAGATTACTGATAATAATAATAATAATAATAATAATAATAATAATAATAATAATAATAAAAATAATAAACTCAATGAATGAATAATGAACAAATTATAAATTCTGCTTAGCCAATTTAATAAATAATAAATACTAAGTATTTTTAAATATAATAAATAAACTATACACAATATTATAACATTATTAATTGATCAAATAAATGTGGTCTTGGTAAGCATAAGAGTCTTCGTTAACAAACATTTAAAAAATCGTACATGATCTCAAACTTGTGAACGGTAGTTGTGTTTCCATGATCGTGAAGAAGTGCTTTTCTTCACTGCTTTATTGGTGTTTAGATGAAACCTCATTCCAAAGAAAATTTGGAGGTACAGCCAAAGCAAGTCAGGACGTTCCAAAAGGCACTACTGGCTCAAATATCAACAACAGAAAGCTACATAAATCACCCAGACAATGACTGAAAGGTTGTGCCTCGCACTCTCAGTGTGAATAAGCAGATCTGTGAAAGAAGCACAGCGAGGCCAAGATCTTTTTGTGAGAAATACAAAGTTCAGTAATGTAGAATGCAGTAAAGGTGCAGCAGTCAACCATATCAAGAGCTCTGCATAACACTGGCCTTTAAAAGAGGGCGGCACAATAGATGCCATCACTCAAATAACTGAAATAGACCACGCCATTCAAGAGAACAGAGCTCACAATGAAGGAGTTTATGGTTAAATGACAAAAATCAAACCAATATGAGCTGTGCATATCTAAAACAACGCAGCTCCAAGAAGTGTGGCTAATCCTTCTCTACTAAACCAACCAGAAGAACAGCAAATCTGCCGGGATAAATGGGTCAAATTCACACCTGTCAGTTATGCAATGATATATACGCTCATCCCAACATAATTAGGCGCATTCCTAATGCACTGATTTATAACTGTATAATGCATCTGAATTACCAACACGAGTAGTTTATACCTCATTAGCAAGGAAAATGCAATTTAATATAATTCCTTATAATACCTTTTTCGCTGTGAAGTATTTGTGGCTATTTTTATAAAGTAAACATAAGAATAACTTTTACATCATTAGCATTTAGTGGACTAAAGCTTTTGTAGCTTTATTTAATTATCTGTACATTTATTGTTTAGAGAAATCAAGTTCAAATTTGAGATTTTTGAGAACATTTATATCTCTGCACTGCATTGTATGTTTTGATTATAAACTGCCAAGCTGATCACAGGTATGTCAATTTAAATATCATCTTATTGCAAAACATAATAAGAGATATAGAGTGACAACTGATATTTATATGTTATCAAAATGCGTGGACTAAACACTTACACTGGCAGCAAACTTTAAATAATAACTTTTCGTGTGACTCCAAACTCTATTAATATGATGCAAGATGCCTGTAATCTAGTTTGAATTCACCCAAAGCTATTTGAATGGCTAGAAGTACGCTACACATGAAGCTGTCTCGCTTTGCCTTGCAAATGTCAGAAAAGAAACGATCATATAAGTTCCAATCATAATAACACTTCTTCTGAATGCTTTGACCTGACCCCTGACCTCAACATAATCACAGATCATTAGTGCCTATAAAAACTAACAGGCACCTGCGAACGAACTTTCACAATGACTGTATGAACCTGAATATATAACTTATGCAATGATATTAGGTAACATTTCAAGAAAACAAGAAAGGAAGTGAACAAATTGTACGACAGGAATCAACAACTGCTGGGGAGGAGCGGTAAATTATCAGGACTAATCATTCTATTAAATAAGAGACAACAATGCCTAAAACCCACATCATTTCTGGCCTGTTCGTACCTGATCAGAGCAACACAACACACTGAAAATCTTCAGGAAAGAGCGCCGACCCTCTGCAGACACTAGACTTCAACGCATTGCACAACTTCTTAGCAACATCCGACAAGTTAAGGCACAGCCTCTGCAGCAATGAAGGCAGATAAGCTGTTGGCAGCATGTGAGGAGAAGTACAGTATGTCCTGATGGTGCACGCTCGCTCCTCGATGGCGATTACATCAAACCCTCTGGCTGAAAGACGCTTAGCGGGATTAAATTCAAATGAATGAACCCTTGCAATAAATGGAAAAATGACAGATCTGCGGAGTATTAGATAACAAGCTCTCGCTGCGTTAAACAAATCTAAACGAACCCGAATGAGAATTACGGTAACAGTGTGAATTATGTGCGTTTTTCTGTTGGTGTGAGAGGTTCGTCGAAGTCAAAAGAAGGATTGGGCTTACCTGGGGAAGAACTGGCGACGGTCTTAATCTCTGGAGACAAACAAAAAGGAAACATATACAAGGCCGTTTCAAGGTGTGTCGGGAATTAAACTAACAACAATTCTGTACAAAACAGAAGCAATGCAGGCATTAGCCTTACGGCAAACTGTTGACGTTAGAGCAAAAACCACAGGAAGCTGGTACAGTGTTACTGGAACAATCGCATTTAATGTTTAATTAGGGTGAGGTAAACGAGATTTTCTTAGCGCATACCCTACACCTTCAATATTACGACTTCTTTTGAGGTTAAACACGCAACACAGTTAAAAGTAATGCTAGCAAATCAACGCGAAAGAGAAAAATCTACCCCGTGGTGCTTGTTAAAAGCTACCGTTACCGTCATAAATGTCTTAATAAATACTTCCTCTGTTTGATCTACTAGCCATCCATATGGTTTTCTACCACGTCAAAAAACTCCTGCTGAGGTTTAATGTCAGCGTTCGTTCTTTAACCAATCAAAACAATTACAACCAGTTCGAGGCTGTGCCGTGACCTCCGACCTAAGACAGCCAGCCGGCTTGGTTTCATTATAAGTTACACTGTTTATATCATCTTTTATTAAACCAGATTAAGCTGTCAGATTTTATCCGTCTTAAACCATTAATTAATTAGGAAGCCATATGCGAATAAGAGAAGTGTTTAAAAGTGCCTATCAAAATAACACTAGTCTTTTATTCAATAAATAGGCCAAGAAACAACTTTGCTGCTGATGTTTGGGCTTGCAGGGGTTCTAGCTACGCCTTGCTTAGAATAAAAGATTTTAAACCCCAGATAAACCCTTGAGAAGGTTTATTGCCGCTGTATTCGTGGAATACAGTCAGCCAGCCATTAGATGTTTCAGTGCCCTGACTTTTGGAACAGGTTCAAGGATTTGGCCACATTTTTACAGGCAAATACGGAGACGACATAAGAAATGGGTCTCACCGAACTGAAAAGCGAGATCACTTAATTGAGATTTGCTTGTTTTTAGTCCGATAAACAGGCTGAGGGAGATCAGAGCAGTTATGATTTAATCGAGGACAGCAATCAGTGCAATTACATGCACCCCTTACAATTTTTGGGAGATAATCCTTACTTTTCACAGAGCCCTAACAACCATTTAATGGATTTACAACGGCCGGCGTGAAGACGATTTCACACCTTTCAAGCGCATCATACCATAATATGATCGGGGAATAAAAAGGGTGAGATTTAGGGGAAGGGTTGGGGAGTTAATATTGATGATCTTAACAGAACCCCCCATGGGTTAGAGCAGGTGGAAGGTCTGACTCCACTCAAAGCAATTCTAACTTTCTGACTAAGAGGGAATCTACGGTGAAGCAAGCCTTCACCATCTGTTATGAACCAAACTAGTCGTTCTCAGTCGTTCTCAACCAGGGGGCCGAGTCTCACTAGGGGGTCTCTGCAAACTTCAAGGGGGTCCTCAGTATATCATAAGTCAGATTAAAGTTTTAATTGAAATGCTTACATATCTGTGAAGAACCTTAAAATAATTATACCTATACTTTTTATGTCCACATATTATTTTTTTCTCTTAACATTTGTGCTTTTAAAAATCTATTTTTAGGTTTTGCCAAAATACATTTTTTACTTGAAAGCAAAAAGACTTTGAATTGACGAATGTTTAAAAACTGTATACTTAATACAGAAATAAATAAATAACTACATTAAAAAAAGTCTGGTAATGGTGAGAAGAAAATAACTTGATTTGAAAAAAATATATATATTGCTTTAAAGCATTACGTAATTAATTTTTCTCTCATTTTGTGTTTATTTATTTGCACTTAATAAGCATTTATTTACTGAGAACAAGGCAAAACATCGTATCTTGTTTTAAGAACGTTCAAGCACTTTTTTAATTGGAAAACAAGACAAATATATCGATTAAAATATACATGTTTATTGGGTCATTATTTCACGTATGCAACATGCCTTACCTGGCACAACTTTACTACCGTCCAGCAAAATATGTAGGCGGAGAGGGAGAACTTCGCTCTCATGTATCGCTCCGGTAAGCAGGCGAGATGCATCCGCACCTCATCCAGTCCTCCGTCTGCAGAAGGCTCCGCTTCACAGCCCTGCGTCCCGTTCCCGGCGCCTGCCTCTTCCATGTTTACAACGATTTCAAGTTTTAAAGTCCTTTAGAACAGGCTACGCGTTCCGACCGTACCTGTCTGCTTCATGTTGCTCCTTGTGTCACAGAAGGCAAAGTCTCTCGAACGGTGCGTGGCGTTTGTGAGCGCTCTACCGCGGGTGACAGCGCTAAGTTTGTTTTACCGCTGTCAGTAGTTTACGCATATTTTCCAGCTCCGCGAAACGCGAGATTTAGTTGTGACGCGGCGGCGTATAAAAGGCAGCGCAGAAGTCTCTGTGGTGTGGTGTATGAGAAACTTCAGCGTCCCACGTTGTTTGTCGGTGACAGTCGGGGGGAGGGAGAGAGGAGTGAGAGTTTAACGTCCGACGCCTCCTCCGTCTACAGTAAACCAGCGACGCGGCGCGGCAAACCTGCGCGCGCCCGCAAACTTGTGTACGCCGCGAGAGTCGGAGATGTGGATGGAATTCTGACGTCAACGCCCAGCGTACCAATCAGAGAGTTTGTTTACGCGGGCAGAGAGACGCGACAAAATAAACACATTAAAATCGGTGAAATCGTCCATGCGCTTTCATTTGCGCTGTAAACAACTTGAGGGTAGATACGGATGTGAGTTACACGCCGTCAGTTGCATATTCTGAGCTTTTTTAATAATATCATCACTTTCAAGAAACGCGGTATTAGCTTTACGCACGTGACCCTCGTCGCACAAGGGCCATCAATGTAAAATAGATTATTATATAAATATTATTACATTATTTAATAAGGTCGGAATCAACGCCTTAAATGAGTAGGTAAAACGTAGGCTACTCACCCTTAAACTAACAACATAGACAACATTGTTTCTTTATTTAAACAGATTTGTAGAATTTTTAGTATTACTTAGTAATGGAACCTCTGCAGTGAATGGGTGCCGTCAGAATGAGCCCAAACAGCTGATAAAAACACACAAGAAATCCACACTAGCTGATCAGATAATGTCTCTTGAAGCTTAAAAATTCAACATTTAGAAGTTTTGCCCAAAATACCAGTTTGTAACAATTCATCCTCTAGAGAAAAAATGTCTATCCCCTGTTGCTCTTTTCAAAATAGAAGTGTTTTGGATTGTTTTTGCTTGTAAACAGTGCATATTTCTCTCCTAATTCAACTGAGACTCTTTTTTTTTTTAGTGGAGAAAGCAATCTTGATGTTTTTTCTTGCTACAAACATCTTTTTTTCTCTTCGTTAGATATTAACTGACGGACTGGTGGAGTCATGTTTTCATCAGCTGTTTAAACTTTCTTTCTGACGGCACCCATTCAGCGCAGAAGATCCGTTGGTAATGTCCAAACCTGTTCCCATGAAGAAACAGGGGCTGTATCTTTCGGGGGCTGTAAAAAAAAAAAAAAAAAACCCTGGCCATAAAAACATTAAGCTCTTCATTGCATTATATTGACATTATTGTAATCCGTTTAGAAAACAAGCATTAAATCAATGGCTCTGTGGAGAGAGAGTCATTTTTACAGCCACATTCGATCACAGAGTTGTTGATGTGATTTAGTCTTAAAGCGCAGCCGGCGCCAGGCCTGATACAGGGCTCTGTTCAGTCACTCCGTTGTTTGCTTTGCTATTGTTCTGTCTATTAAGCAACGTCTGAGCTATAGTCAATACGTACAGTGCTGACACCTCAGCTCATCTGCTTGGCTTTGAACAGCTCACGTCTGAGTGTGAAATCAACCATTAGTACGCCGCAAACACAAAACTCTGTCGCGTAAAAGCACGTGGATTCATAAATAGGTTTTTATTAATACTCGGTGACAAAGGCAAGCACATCGATATAAATATTGCACAGAACTACGATAAATGTCAGCTGCCCCGTCTTGAAAAGAATGTAATGGCACTAAGAGGTGACAAAAGAACCTTCTTACTACTCCATTTGAACAAAAGCAGCACTTTACATAGTTTATACAGCTTACAAATTCATGCAACACATTCGTTTCGCAATATAGTCATTCATGTTATTAGGATATTGTCAGTGGTTCAAGTCTCACATGCTATTATCCGTTATCTAATTCTTGAATTTTGACACAGCTTATCCTGAGAAGTAATATGATTACATTTGTACAGAAAAATGCAGCACAGATAATACAACTTCCCCAGTTTTAAGTATGTGAAATAAAATGAGGAAAAAGTAAGCTATCTGAAAAGCTTCTGTTCAGCGCTTACATTTTTCATTGTCGATGCCGGACTAGAGTGCTTTTATTTGAGGATTATCACTGCATTGATTACTGACACCAGCTCTGCACCAGATGTTGTTATGGCTGATGCTGATCTAATGGAAAACAGGTTGAGGCCCTGAAATACAATACTTTACTAATAGCTGCTCAGGTTATAGCAGAAAGGGCTTCTTCGAAATGACCCTTCGGCTTACATTTGTTTAGAGCGAGGACCCGACACTTTTAAAAGGTACCATTTCTTTGGTATCTGTCTTTATCTTTTCAAATTTTGGTTTATTCATATTTAGCGTGGGCGATATGACCAAAATCTTATATCACAATATGAGTAATTGTATTGCACAATATATCACAATCTAGTTATTTTAGCATTAAATGTGGTCTTTAGGATATCAAGTATTTTTCTGACCTAGAAATATAATTTTTTTTTTTATTGTCAATTTTGTAATTTCAATGTCCGTTTCATAAAAAAAATACCAAGCATAAATAAAAAAAATCACGCTCCGTGAAGAAAAGTAAACAGCGATTAAATAAACTAATTATAAGCAGTATGACAAAAATCTACAGCAGTACAAATAAATAAGAATTGCTACATTGTATAATCAAATGAATACAAATTCTTCACTATGTAAATTAAATATATATTTCTTTCTATTACAGTTATAAAAGTGATTTACTCAAGAAGGAATATTAGACTGCTGTCACTTTAAGAGCTGCCTGGATCCAATATACTGTTACAAGTGCTTTCTTTCTCAGCTGCTTTCAACGAAGACCTAAATTGCTGTGTTTAAGGATACTTGCAAAGATGGCATTTGTGTTTGTTTAACTGTTCAAGGCCTATAAAATGGCAAAAATAACTCACTCACTCGCTCAATCCTCACTCTACGAGCGCATGTGCCTTTCTGACAGTGCTTGAAAGTGTTTAAAAATGTGCAAGTGATACGTTTTCATCACCATGAGCGTGTCATTTGAAAGAAACAATACTCCAAAATCTCTACCGGTTGACAAATCTCTACTGGTTAATCGTGTCTACCGGTATATCGCACACCCCTAATTCCTATATACACTGAGAGTATAAATAAATGGCTCGAAGTTCAATGTTAACCGGGCCACCCAAATATAGATGTGCAGATGTCTATATATAAGCAAATAACTGTCTGCTCAAAGATAGGTGTGCAGACATATATAGATTAGTCATACCGGGGGTAGTGTTTATGGGAATTCTGTTCAATAGCGACCCTAACTAGACGATTGGAGTCTAGGTTCAGTTGAAGTATTTACCAAGTGAAAAAGGGACAGACTTGGCAGAATTACATACCAAAATGGACAAAGACGACAAGTAAAAGTGCCACCTGCCTGCTTTGTGAAGAGGCCTACTATATGTATGAATGGACCCTTTTTGGGGGTCTCTCATCAATTCTGGTCACATCAGCCAGATCAGAGGCTTTCATTCAAAGGGCTACTTTACCTCATTTGTTCACTGATACACAATTATGCGTGTCTGTTTTGAACTTTAATTGGACAAATGAAAATGCTAAGTTGATTCCATTGCTATGTCTCCAGCTGTCCCAACCCTTTCAAGAAATTGGCCGTTTCCCTTCCAAACTCCAGAATAGAGCTTTTCAAATAGCTTGTGAGTTTGTTTCGATGTATAAAAACAAGCTGAAGTATAACTTCGCACAATGTCAAATTCCATAACTTTTCCTGATTGAGACAACAGTTTAAAAAGTGTTATTGTAGTTATTGCACTAGTGTGTACTGTCATTGACGTTTGGTTTGAAAACTCCAGCAATAAACTTGCAATAAAAAATAGCAGTGATTGCAGAAACACTACGTAGAGAGAGAAAAACACAGATACGACAGGTTCCAGACAAATGACATTTTTCAAACAAACAGATCAACAGACCTGTTGTTGCTCCAGGCTGACAATGTCGCTGAGTTGACAGTAAAATGAGCAAACATGTCAGATTTCCTGCGGACGAAAGGTAGAGACTTTGACAGCTGGTAGAGAGGTCAGCCGACCAGAGGGCTGAGCTACTGGACGGAAGAAACGAGTTGAAGACAGTCAGGATCTGTAAAGAAATTACAAACATTTAATTCAACATTTAATGTGCAAGCAGCTAACGAGCAAGTTGAATATCACCAAGAAATATGTCATATTTAAAAAAATAAAATGTACATAAATTCTCAAAAAATTGACAAATAGTATAATGTACCTGTTCACTTAAAATTGTATTTTTCAAATTTTTCAATTAGAATTAGATTTCATTATTTATTTAGTTTATTAGTTTATTTAATTCATTTTTTATTCCATAGTCAACAATAAGAATTTTGTTGCTTAATGGGCTTAAATATAATAATAATAGTAATAATAATTAATGATAATAAATATAATGGTATTATAATAAATGATTATAATAAATATAATGGCTAAAAAAATGAATTTTTGTTCATGCTAAATATGTTTTGACAGATTTTATGGCATTCACACATACTGCGATCTTATAATAATTCACAAACTCTAGCATCTGAAGTTAATTTCACTCCTGTAACTGTCGTTGCCAATTATTTGAAGCAGCTGCACCACATAAACTCCTCTACTTTGAGGCAAATGTTTGTTTCCTCTGAGCATCAACCAACTCAACAAGCGTTAAGCGTTCCAGCAGTGCTGTCTCTTCCCTTTCCATCATAGTGTCCTGCACAAATAGCTAATTCCATCCCTCAATATTGACACAGTCCCCCATTGTGTCCCACGTCATTGGACTAAATCGTCCGTAGAGTCATGCAACCAAACTAACAGCATGAGGCTTATTCCCTAAGCCAGAAAACAGAACAGAGTCCTGTTCAGCATCACCTCTCTCAATAGGCAGCAGTCAGCCAGCTCTTTACATCTGCTCTGTAGTGGCTCCCGGGTTGCTAAGAACACTCCCAGGAGCACACTGATGGATTATAGACTAGTCAAAGCCAACATGAACCCCTTCCCCTCTGGCTGCAAGCCGAACTGCTGGAGAGCAGCATCAGATGAGACAAGCACGCATAGAAAATGTCCTGCTCTGATGAAAGATAACGCATGAGGAAATACAGACAGGCTTAGTTCGATTCTGGTGAAGAAATGCAGGTGGTTTAAACATTCTGTTCAATCTTACTCCGGGTTTTCAGCACTCATGCCGCATGCATAGGTTGTGATATGCCTATACTGCCGCATAGTGGCCAAGCTGTACTTTTACAGTGTTAAAAAAAAAGAAAAAGTAAGCCTCTCCGTTTATTTAAAAGCAAACATGTCAACATCTGTCACTACATAATAAAAGATATTTGGCTGAACTGTGCCCCTCATCGTGCTGCAAGTCGCTGGTGGCTTACATTGAATACATGCTTTCATATTTTCCAGATGTGCATGCAAACAGCTGTCTGTTGTGTGAGGATCCACTGAGAGCAGGAAATAGAAGTATGTCAATAGACCATTCACTGCTCATGTCGAACCTTGTGACCATAATATGTCCATACAAAACAAGCCAAGCAATAGAACTCACATTCAAGCACATTTCCCATAAAGGAAAACATGCCCTCAATCTCTTGATGTTGTCCTGGTTTTATCTGCTTATTTATCTTCTAAAATAGCTCTGTTAAGAACAGACATAGACTGAAGGTGGATAAAAATCCACTTTGTAGCTTGATTAGAATTACAGAACTCAAAATGAGTTCAGTATCTATGGTCAGCATTTTTTGGAAAACAGGCGAAGTAATATTTAAAAGACTATTTGTCTAAAATGTTGATTTGGTTCTTTACCATTTTCCACAATTCCACTTTATTTAACACTGCAAATAGAGTACTGGTTTACTTCCAAGGGGCCAAGGGATGGCTTAAAAAATATTTAATAAAATAAAATTAAATATATATATCTTTTTCATTTCATTTTAAAAAACCTACAGAAACAAAATATTGAATATTGGTTAATCAAACATATCAATGCTCCCATTGTTTACGCAAAGAAAAAAAATAGGACATTTTAAATTTGAATCAAATTCTTTGTCAACATGCCTAGACAGCCTTATTAAATTATTAACAAGCTATTCTCCTCAAATTCCATTTACTTTCAGTTCCAGAGTTATCGTTTTAAATTATTAATTACCAAAGGTCAGACGTTTTCTTTTTAGACAAAAAGTCCTAATTACCAAAAAGGATCTAAGCAAAATAAAAATAATGAAATCTTCCTTAAAACACAACCCCATACACCTAAGGAATATAAAACCATTACATGAGAGATTTACCTGCAGCATCAAATGCTAAATCAGAAGCTTACGACACTAACATCATTTCCACTGTCACGCTGGTACACTGCCAATATGCTGAGAGCTTTCCCATCTAAGTGCCGTTGCTATGGTTTCAAGATAGCAGCTGAAATATATAACAAGACAGATATGTGAAGGATATCTGACCTTGAAGCCCTATCAAAAACAGCTCCGCTATCCTTAGCGCTCATTAATTTTCTCCAAACACTCTCGCCTGGAGAACTTTCATTCTAAAGCTGCCAAGCAAGTCATTTATTTAAGCTTATTGTAGATTTCAATGTATCCGTATTGATGTATTTCAGTAGACAACGTGTAGCCATTTCAGACCTTTTTTGTGGAATAGTTTGCATGAGAGCACTAATAATAGACCAAAAGACTAAAACCCTCCCTCCATCTGAAATCCTAATTACACATTCGGTCCATCAGCGCTCAGTGACGCAGACACCAAACAGCCGATAGATCAGAGTCTTCGAGCACATCTGCTGACCCAGCTACGGCAGAATCATTCCCAGAAAGCCTTGAAACGCTGAGACACAAACACTTCCCCTGACACAAGCACAAACCAGTGGCCACTGACTCCCTTATGGTGTAATTAAAGAAGAGCTTTTAAAGGCCCTGATCTGCAAAATGTGCTTCAGAACTTTAATGCATGATAGCGTAAAAATAACCTGCTTCGGAAATGCTTTACAAGAAGACTTTGAAATATATATTAAGTATCATGCTGTTGAACCTTTCCGGTTTTCCTCCTGCTGTATTTTTTTTAAAACTGCATAATGCTCTCCTCCTGCAACTGACAGCCTGTTACAGTACAGCATGCCAATTTGTTCACCTCTCGCCATTGTTTGTGAGTGAACTAAAGGAGAAAGTGCTTGCTGTGAGTATACCTGCAAGGCATGTGAGAATTTGACAGCAGGATGAAGGGCTAAGTGACATGTTTCCTCTGAGGCCTCACTAGCACAGGTGGCCCTCGAGCACCCCTACAGTCATTAATAATGAAACTTTTCTTAGCTCTATTCTTCGTGAAATAAGATTACAGTGATTTGTAAAGCTACAAATCCAGCAAAAACACAATATAAATGAGTCTGCGATACTTTATGCATAAGACCAATTGTCCTAAACCATAATAAGAAATATTGAAATATAGAGCTTTGGAAAACATAAAAAGTAAATTTAAAAAATAATGAACTGGATAGTTGACATGACGTGTGACAGTGACAATGTACTGCAGTGTCTAAATATATATTTAGATGCATTTTGCAATTATTGTATTGCATTTAATGTCAAATGGTTAATTAAAATAAGCATTTTATTCTAACCGAATTTGGATGGATGGGACAGAACTGAAAAGACATAATTGTGCAAATATGTTCTAACTCTTGATTAGATAAATTCAGTACCTGTTTCACTTCTTCATTCGGCATCTGCGTTCTACTTTCTTATCCCCTGGAAAGACACTGCATGATCCTTCACTATTCACAGCAGACTTCCTGTGATGACGTAATCTATGCTTCTTTTTGGATGAGCTCCCCTCTTCCACTTTATTATGATGGTCTCTGCAAAAAACATCTGAAGAGGCAGAGGCCATGAGAGGAAGAGATGTTGGCCTGGTAGCTTGAGATACGTCTGCATCACCAGATTCAACATCCCATGGACCGTACGTCTCCAGCAACAAATCACCGGAAGCACTGTTAGTGACAAGTTCCTCAGTCTGTAAAAGGCAAGGTTGCGCATCTTCAGAAAAGCTGGACTTCCTCAAGCGATGTCTAGAATGCGGGCCTCTCTCAGTAGTTGCCACTGGCCTTTTCTTGTGCTTTGACTTCACAGATTTTTGACACAGTTCTTTGTTCCTTTTAGCCCCTTGATCAAGCACGAAGGCATCTCTTATCTCACAGCTTGTTTGAGCTTGTGTTAAGTTGATTTTCAAAGAAGACAACTGACTAGCACACTGCTCAACAAGGGAAGCTATGCTGATGTCACTTCTTATCCCGCAAGTGCTGGCCGGAGAGAGTAGGTCTCTGGTTATTGGCTGTGGAGTTGGAGTGGACCTGGGATGACTGGCATGTGCCCAAAGGTCTGAAGTCTTGATGTGCTCAATGAGGGACATACAAGAACGGCACAGGTGCAGATCTTTTGCTCCATTTTTCAGGGAATTCTTGCAGGGTTCACAAAGAGAATCCTTGTTTATAGCCAACACAAACAAAGACCTTGTCCCAGAGCCAGGGGAGCTTACCACTGGGGACTGCAAATCTCCGCCTGGAGTCGTAGGAGAGTCGATATTGAATATCCTGAAACACACACCACTCATTGGAGTCCTGGGTTGGCTCTCTGGAGAGGCCAAGGTGGACACCATTGTATTTGCGACATATTTTGAGGGCAGAACACCATAGCTTTTTTTACTTGATTCATTGAAATCAACACCGTCTCTTCTACCATTAACAGTTCTTGCTCCTTTTGTTTGTTTTCTAATTCTTGCTGTCTGGGTTTCGCATCTTAGACATACATCACTTGTATCTTCACTGCTAACTTTTGAAGATCTGGATTCTGCTGAGTTACTTTTGTCTGTCCTGTGCTTCAGCCAGTTAACTATACCCATAGCCATGGATATCTCAGTGTCACAAAGCTTTAGTAAGCAATCCTTCCCCATCCATTTGCTTTGCAGAAGCTCATGACCAACAAAGTCCTGAGCCAAAGGTGGGGCAAGATTCTCCTCTGCTCCAACATGGAAGCTGTACATGGATAGTGGAAGATCACTGCATTGGCCAACAATGCTGTCTGTTAGATTGAGCTCATCATCAAAGATTGGGGTAATCTCTGCATCACTGGGGTCACAGAATAGCTCGTAAAGAGCATCTCCACTGTATGTGTCCCTAAGGAACTTGCTGGAATGCACTGGAGTGAGGGAACTTCGGCTGTGGTCCTCAAAACCGGGAGAAACATAATCACAGTAGCCCTCATCACTGGTGTTCCCTTGGTTGTCACTTTTGGGTGTTATCACATTAGTATTAAATTCTATGATCTCTGACTCAACAGGTCCTGGTGTATTTGCCGTTACATCTTCAGACTTGGTTGTGGAAGGAGATTTTGCGATAGGTGTTGTGGGTTTTGTTGCACGTCCTTGTGATTTTGAACTTTGCCCTAATAGCAAAGTTCTGTTTAGGGTTTCCCACAACCCAAACATGTCCAGGACCTCAGCGTGAGCTGGAGAAGCCAGACATTCCTTACCTCCCTGGAAACCTGCAGTAGTAGGGCTTTGCTTTGCAGGTTCACAGGCAACTTTGTGACGATCTGGGCTAAGGACCCCCTCAGGTGATACAAGATCATCAGCAAATATCTCACCGCAGCCAGCCTGAGAACCAAAGCTTTTTAATGAAGCAACATCCTCAGAGACATTAGCGCTACATTCACTGGAAGAGTCAGAGGGAGTCTCACTGAGTTCTTCATTAAATCTGCTTCCTGCGTTGGTACGTTCTCGGTGCCTTACTGTCTTCCTGGTCCGTTTCAATGAAGGAACATTTTCACCTACAACACGACATGGTGTATTTGGTGACATAGCTTTCTCGTGTTTGTGTCTTTTGTGAACAAACAAGTCCTTAATGGCCTTCCTAGATTTCCTCAGGGAGATCCTCTTTTTAGGAATGGATTTGGCTATGCAGGGAACGAAGGGCACTTGAGGTGTTAGGTTACGGTAATCAATGATTTCACGACTGCTGCCAGATGTTTCCCGATTCTCACGGAGCAACCTTAGAGGCGCCTCGAATCCTGAAAAGCTGACACTGGTGACCAGCTTGTGGTGCTGGCGCCAGTTGGTCCCATCTTTGTATCCAGGGATCTCAGCCTGCTGCTGTCCCGTTCCTCTCACACAGTCATGGGTTCTGCTTCTTTTAAAAGAGCCACGGAGCCGCCTGTGACCTTCTGAGAGTGTATCACTAACCCCTGGAGACAGTATGTCCAAAGTGTCTGGAACAGGCAGTGAGGATGGGCTTTCATCAGTACTGTGTGTATTCACAAATTCATTATTCGTGGTTGTTTGAGATTTGTGCTCTTCAGGCCCTTTAGATCGGCCATGTGCCTTACTTGTCCTCTTCCGATCATCTGAAGAATCTTCGCTCTTTGACAGCTCCATGTTTTCATATACATAACTGTAAGTAGATATGAGACAAATACAGAATACAAAAAATACATTTGTGATTTTATTTACCTGTAATTTGGGCCATTTTTCAAAAATGTTATAATTATTGTACTTAAAACATGTATAAACTATCTCGTCTTCAACATTAAAATTTTAATGTGATTTTTTTTTTACGTCTGTTTTTAGTTTTTAATGCATTTGAATCTAAATTTCAAATTCGTTATCAGATTATATATATATATATATATATATATATATATATATATATATATATATATATATATATATATATATATATATATGTGTGTGTGTGTGTGTGTGTGTGTGTAACCTGGACTACAAAATCAGTAAGTTGCACGGGTATATTTATAGCAATAATCAAAAATACATTGTATGGATCAAAATTAAATCATTAAAATATTAAGCAAAGATCATGTTGAATGAGGATATTTTGTAAAAACAAAATTGGTCATATGCATTGCTAAGGACTTTTTGCCCTCTCAGATTCAGTTTTACTTCAAGCAAGTATTGTCCTATTCCAACAAACAATACATCAATGGAAAGCTTATTTATTCAGTTTTCAGATGATGTGTGAATCTCAATTTAAAAAAAAAAAAAAGAATCTTAATGGTTTTGTGGTCCATGGTCACAAATGCAACAGAAACTGTCAATAAATTAACATTATTTCAGAAAAAAAAAAAAAAAAAAAAAAAAAAAAACATTAAGATTTTATACTAAACATTAGGATTTAAAACTAATTTTACATACTTATAAATGCCGGCCCCACATTGTGTCTGTTTTTTATTACTCCTGACATTTACAGCTATACATATGAGAAACTATTCAGTAATATTAAACAGCACAGCAACAATATTATTTTGATGCATGCTACTAGCCTATTTGACGTAATATGGGAAATTGTAAAATACGTCTAGCAGTGTTTACTACGCATACCTACAGAGCATTTGAAAGCAGATGACAGGTTGGTTTGCAGTAAGAAGAAAACGGACGTTATTGTGCCTTTCGTTTGACTGAAACATTTTGTTAATACTGAAATAATTTAGCTGTAACTCAAATTTGATACTACAAGGACGGTCTGTGTATAAAATAGGTCACACAAGTATATTATTGACAAGATAGAGCATTACGGGGCTCTATCATTTTCAATCAATGGATCCAACTAACGGTAACGCGCCAATCGCAAATGCATCACAAAATTAAAATTCCATTGGTTTTATATAAAGCAATAAGTCCTGTTTGTAACGTACTCTGCCCTGCTGGCTTGCAGTTCGTCGTCCGATTTCGTTTGAGCAACGCCTTTACGCGCACGTTTTCGCCTAAAACAAAGTGCACCGAATTCCTAAAATAAATGAACAAATTCGAATGGCGCATCATTTCGATACATACCTGAAGCAGATTGTGACAAGAAGGCGTTTGGCGGGAGCTGGCGGTTCACAAGCGCGTGACAAGATGGGACGCTCCGGCTGTCAGCGCGCGTGTGAAGATAATTACGATAGCCAATCAGAAGACGGAATAACGCTCACAACACGGCATCATCACTCACTGATCACACGCCTGGATACAACGAGCGCGGTACGTTTCTCACACTAAAATACCACTGAAGGGCTTTCATAACATTCCCGGTCGAGAAATATAAAGCCTCCTGGCTCCGCTCAAACGGAGAGATGAGCACATTAACAATATATTCATCTAAAAATGATAAAAAAAAGAAAAAACGGCTGTATCACAATCCTTTAATCTCACTAGTTACTAGTTATATTATCAGAAAAGCTATCTGGATCCGCTGAATCATTTTAAATGTTTAGTCTAATGCTTATTTGCTTGCACCGTTATACTAATGCTAATATTTTACTTGCCAATGAATTCAAAACAAACCACACATGAATGAAGATTTTTGAAATGTGGACAAAATTTAATTAAGCCTTTGAAGAACACTAAAAATAACACTGACAAACATAACCATTTTTGGATTCAAGACATAAACAGAAATATTATGTTTTCCGACTCAAGTGCAAATGTCGATCACAGATAAGGACCCCATCCGAGGTACATGAGGCACAGGAGGTTATCATCGGTGGCTTCCTGAATGAGGTAGTGTACATGGCCCTCAATGGACAGAGGCAGGCCCATCACTTTATTTCTGTTCTTGATCACTCCCTGAAGACGCTGCTCTATGTCCAGAACATGAGTCTTAGCCTGGAGTGGAATGAAATCAAATTATGGCTATTACTTAAGATCATTACTTAATCTATAGTTTAAAATGCAGCAGATCACAAGAGGCGCTTGAAAGAGTCAAAGCAAGTATGTCTGGTAACACTTTATAATAACTACACACTACTAGGTAAGCATTAGTACAAAGCCAGTTTATCCTTTATAAGGCATGGTTCTAACATTGAAAGTCATTAGTAAGCATTTTATAAATACAGCTGTAAATGCCTTTTTCTTGATTTGTAAACATATCTACTGCAAAGGAGATTTAAAGGCTTGGTTATATTCCTAACAGAAAAAAAATACGGAACTATTCATTTCAAGATGCAACAATGGTTGGAACAATGGTTTATAAAGGATGAATTGAGTATTGACTAATGTTTAACTAATGATTCATAGTGTGCAGTTATTGTAACATTACTGTGTTTCTCATTTCTAATCATAGGGCCTTATGTTTATTCATAATTCAAGCACACTTGGCTGAATATAAAAGCCCATATAATAGATGTCACAGATAAGGATCTTCATTCAGGCTGAAGTTACTAAGTACCTTCTCATTGAGGATCTCTCCAGATTCATTGACTTGTGTCTTAGAGGAACCCTTGACAGGTTTACTCCACTCTACCAAGGGATCGTGCAGGAATGTTTTTAAAACACTGGTAAAAAGGAATAAAAAGATATCATGAAATATTCAAATCTTTTAAACATACTCATCTATCATTTTCAGAATTGGGAAAAAAAATACATCATGATTTTGAAATATTACATCATGAAATATTAAACAGCACAACAGTTGTTAACACTCTATAACTTCAGAGGTGCTCACCTCATGAGCGGCTCTCTCTGGTCCCTCATGAGTCTAAGTGTGACTTCACAGGCCTGTCTGAACAGACCCTCTGAGCCCATTGGCCCCATCGCCTGCACCATGTTCTGAGTGAGCCGGAAGGGAACCACCTCAGGGACATCAAATGTCTCTCCCTTAAGCACCAAAAACATGTTTGTTATTCAGTTACCAAAAAAGATAACAAAAATAGGTACAAATATAGGTAGTAATGAAACTGTCCCATTCCTCACGTATCTCACCTTGTTGAAGAGGCAGTTGAAGTCCACGTGGACACACTCTCCAGTCAGGGAGTCAAACAAAATGTTCTCTCCGTGGCGATCGCCAAGACCAAGAATGTAGCCCACCATAGACATGACGGCAGTAGAGCGACAGTAAGCAGACCTGCTGTTGTACCTGTCAAATGCCACATTTGACTCATGAGCAAGGATGTTCAAGTAAGCGAATTACTCAACACGCTAATATATGATATGAATATGAACACTGAAATCTGTAATATATACCAAGAGGTAGGATCAGGAAATGTCCTTAAGAACCACTCGTGAAAAACCGGTGGGTGTCTGGCACAGAGCACATCTTTGTGCAGCTTCAGCTTCTCCTGAAAAGATGCTGTTTTTGGCAAAATCAGCTTTCGCAGCTCTGTCCCACTGACATAGATCCCTGTTCAAAAAAAATAACAAAACACCAATTTAACTCGGTTTAGACCATTTTCACGGAAAAAAAGAAGACACTGACGTGTTTAACACCCTCTGGAATTGATTCTGATTGGTTAGTAAATATTAAAGTAAAGGTATCAGCACACCTTTCTCTTTATACAGCTTCGTGAGGATGTGGCGTAAACCCGCCGTGTTATTGACCCACTCTATTATGCCACACTCTTCATTCAGTGGGATGACCGCATATGTCCGAATGTGCAAATCCCTCCGTCTAGACTCTGCATCTTTCCTCAAAGACTAAACAAAGGCACATTTTCATTAGGAAAGCTCTCAGTTAAATGCCGTTATAAGGTGAACAGCACAACTCTAGCACCTTATTAATGAGACAGTTGAACTCCATCAGGCGGCAATCTTTCCTCAGGTCATCTTTAGGTTTGCACATCATGGTGTAGAATTTTCCATCAGAGCCTTTTAGCGAGATCTTTTTTGGCTTCTGCAAGGACGCCAAGATCTCCACCTTCGTGAAATAAAATGTATAACGATGTCGTGAATAAAGTATCGTTACCAATGAGAGTGATCAAATGCTGGTGAAACAGGTGAGCCTGACTGTGTCGTCGAAGCCAGCGAGGTAGACCCAGTGTCCCGGAAAAGCGTCATGTTTGGGGTTGGCTCCTCCAGTGGAAGGCAGGGTGGGTATAAGGACAGACTGCAGGGGGATGAGGATCTGACTGAAGGTGGGCTCTTCCACCAGTTTCTTCAGCGTTTTGAAGTGTACACTCATGCTGAGGGTGCTGCTGTTCCCATCCACCTACACAATTAAACCAAAACACCTGCTTCTAAATCTGAGAGTAATTTTAGACTGATTTTAAAACGAATTCCTAAGGGGAAAGTTGAGGAACACTAAAGATTAATAATACATGCATAAAAGCTGTTTCCTTGGAAATCGAAATATTTTTTTTTGCTAGTGGTACAGTCTGTCTTACTGGTTTATTGCCGAGCTCCACCAGCTTGTCAGTCAGTCTGTTGGCATCTCCTATAAATTTCCCAAATGACTCATTCAAACTGACAGCCTTCTTCAGAATCTCCTTACATCTGTTCATTCGAGTCGGATAGGAGGACTAAAAAAAATTAAAGAAGCTTATATATTACGCAGTTTATTTCCATTAAAGGACATTATTTACGGTAGCAGGTGTGACTGTGATGTATGACCTTTGACACAGCCGTCATCATCCACATAGCTTGTTGAGGGTAAGCTAAGAAAACCTTGGCCACAATTTCCATCAGCACAGAAAAGACCTCGCTGCTGGAGTGGCAGATTCGGGAGATGAGCTGCGAAAAGGCCGTGAGGAACTGGTAGGGCGAGAGGTTGCTGGTGTGTTCGCTGATGACAGAATTGATCTTTGTGAGTTCAGCACGCATCTGGGCTCGGTCAGAGCGGCCAGCTGAAAAACAGGGAGGAAGCTGGTCTATCATGGTTCGATCTTTGGGTTGATAGTAAATAGATTTGAATCTCTAGGGTACAGCACTGCTAATTCAGCTACATTAAAAGCTTCACAATATTAATAACAACAATAAGACAAGTAATACTATAAATATTTTCACATCTTTGTAATGTCGCACTTAAAGCACATTTATTAAATCACTTACTGGTCAACAAATATTTTAAAAGGTTAAAATATTTCAAGAACAATGTATCTACTCGAGCCGTAATTTTATTAAACTATAGTTAATCTATTTGACTGATTCTTTTGACTTGCTGACTTGTCAGTTTTTAGGCCAGAAAAATGATTCAAAATCAACGCATATGAATGTGCAAGATTTGTAAATGATGCATTAACACAATAAGCGTACTGTTGTAGTTTTAGCACTACAGATGCTTTTGTGTTTTACCTTTTTCAAACTCATAAACTTTGGCTCCGAAATCTAGCCATAAGGTTAGCATTCTCGGCATGGCTTGATAGATGTACTGGTTGCCAAACTGCAGGGCTCTACGAAGAGAGCAAAGCATTACGGTTTTCACCTATGCATGTAGAAATATTTCATTTGAAAACTGCTACAGGGGAATAACCCAAACATCTTACTTTCCAAAATATGTGACGATATAACGAATGAGGTTGCCCTGTCTTTCCAGTTTGTTGTCAGTGACCATGGGCATCACCTTGTCATAGTATTTAGCCAGGTAGAAATTTCCATCCTCCCATTCTGGTAACAGATGCGTGACATCCTGTATTTATAAAAGAAAAAATATTGTCTGATCTATGGCTGGGCAGAGTTAATTATGAACAGCATTTAAATAAAGAATTATTGGTAACTCGTTATTTTGATGGTCCCTTGTGAACATTCTGTTGACAATAAGTAACTTTGCACCTACATGTCAACTAACTTTCAGTAGAGTATCTGATTATTATCTGCTTACTCTTTATTGTGATGATGTGAAACCAATTTTTTCACTATAAACAACCTTTTGTCCACCGGAAAAGTTTCATTTAACAAGTGAATTTATTTTACATTTACACTATAATGACCACTTCGTGTGTTTTTAATAAAGACAATGTCACAGAATATACATTTTAAATTTTTTAAATGAAGTTAAACATATTTTTTCCCCATATTGCCCAGCCCTAGTATAATCAATCCGATTCCTGTTGAATAAGTAATAAGTGACTGACCTTATAAGTCTTCATTATAGCATTGCTCTCAAAGTTGGCCGTATCTTCCATGTATCTTCCCACCAGCAGCATGGCATTTCCTTTTATCTGGATTCTCTTAGGGTCCGTGAGCGGCTGGTCATCAGGAAAACACTGCTGCACACCTTTCTGCAGGACTATCAGAGCCTGATGCACATCACCCTACAAAAACATTTATTTTTCTTGTAACAGTTTAAATGATGGACCTCCATCAAAGAGGAGGTCAGCATTTGGCAACAACATTTAGCTCAACTGGTTATACCTTAGAGCAGAGCCATTTGGCTTTTTCAATGAAGAGCTCAGAGAGGTGGGAATTCTCAGCATTGAGCAGGGCGTTGAAAGCTGTTTGGTGATGACCAGCTCTTCTGGCCACCCGAGCACTCTGAAGCCAGCACTCACCGACCTGCTCCTCACACGAAGAACTGCAAAGGAGTCTTCATCAGTATAACAAAAGCACTCTAGATTCTATTTATATCGCCACTCAAACAGAAAAGTTACGGAATACCTATCCCTAAGGAATTAAGAATGATTTACAAAGAGAAAAGACAATATACAATCAA
Organism: Puntigrus tetrazona; assembly: GCF_018831695.1. Classification (NCBI taxonomy): domain Eukaryota; kingdom Metazoa; phylum Chordata; class Actinopteri; order Cypriniformes; family Cyprinidae; genus Puntigrus; species Puntigrus tetrazona. Next base: position 8,646,479 of record NC_056700.1, on the reverse strand, counting down.
GTTTCGTAAAAAAACATATTCAGAAATGAACTCATTACTTGGATTTTTGAAAACGTTTGCATTTTGAAATGAAAGTAGCTTGTGCTCATACCCCTTGCTGAGATTGAGAAGAGCTCTCCGCAGGGCCAGGATGGGTTCCTTGGCTCTGAACGAGTTTTGGGTCATAAGTTGACGGGCGTCCGAGTTGAGTTTGGGTTCCGGCTTTTTTTCTGTGATTTCTTTCTGCAGCTCAGTGAAGGCATGCTCCAACTCACACAGCATGTGCAGCCTAGGACCCAACACGAACATTGAGCATACTGTATGTGTGGTTTTTATTTTTCCAAAGTGGTCAACCACTAGATTACCTGACAATGTACTCGTATCCTCTCTGATATGTGCCACACTCAAAACTGGCTGCTGACAAAGGGACAACTTGTTCTTTCCTGGCTATCTTAAGTTTTTCGTAGAATGCCTCGGAATCTTGCTTCTTGGCAGCCAGCAACATTTGGCCAAGTCTGACACCCCATGTGCTGGACTTACAATCTTAAAAAAAAAGATATGACAGCTATAAGGCTTCTTCGATCTGAAAAACATTTCTATTTTTCTAGACACTAAAAAACTCTTTTACCAGAGGCAAGATAATCCTCAACTAAGTCCCACTTTGACAGCTTCCATGCTGCTTCGACCCGGTAAGCATTCAGATCGGATTTCCATCGTGGCCTTTGTAAAGGAAATAACGTCCATTTAAAAACACAAAACCTGGGGTTGCATGAAATGTGTAGGATCAGAAGTGCATTAGTGCACACACCTGCTTGCCAGAACTCCATTGACCTGGGTTATTACTGTAGAGAGTTGACCAAGACCCAACATAGAGTTCATAACACCGTGATAATGGACGATCTGCATGCAAAGATTAGAAAGTGAGAGGGAAAAGTATTAGTTATTATAATACTAAGAATGAGACAATACATAAATGGTTAATGCACAAATTTTTCCTAAACGAAATCATACATTTCTAGTACTATCTTACTTAAAAGATATGAACTGCAATAAGATATTAATTTGCATTACTGCATAGGATTATACAAGATATAACAATCTTTATGCAATACTGGAGCTACTGAATTTGCTTGGATTATTGTAAAAATATGTCAATATTCAAGCAACCATATAAATGACATAATTAAATTAAATGGTTTGTCTCTTGAGCCTTAAATCTGCATGCATACATACATAAATAAACAAATTAAAAAGGAATACATTACTTAATAAATCAAATACAATTCAATTATAATTATTTAAAAATTATTTAATTATTTTGAATTAATATATTTCCTTTATTAATTATTTTCTGCATTTATTTTTAACTTTACACACAGTCCAAATTTCTAAGGGGATACCGCAGATCAATGGAAGAATTCCAAGTTATTATTTTTCATAATATAAACAGCAAACCTTTATTTATTGAAAGAGTTCAGATGCAAAAGCCTCAAAGTCTGTCTGACATTTTTTCTTTAAAATGAGCTTTTCTTTCTGGCTACTGTGTATAGGTTTCTATGCAAGTGCTGGTACTTCTGAATGCGTTGAGGCTGGGATTTAGCAGATTTGAAGTGAAAGTACTTGATAAGCATATACTACATGTGGAGAGCATTCACTCATTCTCTCTTCTTTGTTGGTCTTTTTATAGGTTTAGTCCTTCACAGACACAAACACAGTATCATTTTGCACTTTTTTTATTTAAGAAATGACACAGTGTTGAAATTCACACGTCACTGGTGTTACTATGTTTAATTTGTATAGTTCACTACATTGCTCTGTTTGGAGACTGGAAGCGCACACTGACCTCAATTAGGCAGCTACCCATAAGAATAAGCAGCGTGCGTTTCTCACCTGGTCTGGCTCGAGTTGGATGGCTCTGTCGTAGCAGGCAGTGGATTCACGCAGTAATCCGATGCTCTCATGCTCCAGGATCTGCTCTCTCAATGACGGCTCCTCTTTCCTCAGAGCATTCACGCCCCTCACGCCATCTGGCTCGTGCATGGCTGCATACATGCTCTAGAACAGGGTCAGCAAAACAAACTTAAGAGTGCAACTCATTTCTATAAGATTAATGTACATTAATGTGTGAATATGTTTAAACCCCAAGCTTATTTGATAGATCATATAGTCATATAGATATATATATATATATATATATAGTTTTTTATTGCACTTTGGAATTCAGGATTCCAACTGATTAACTGTAGCAGTGTACAAAGTATATAATAACAATTTTCTTAGGCAACCGATTTTCAACACATACTTCAGTTCAAAAGTAAGTGTTTTATTTTTTATTTTTTTAAACTGATCAAAAGCGACAGTAAAATATTTATATTTAAAACCGATGCTGTTCTTTTGCCCTTTCTAAGAATCGTGAATAAGTTATGCTTTTTACAAAAATATTAAACAGCACGGCTGTGTTCAGCATTGATAATAATAAGTAATGTTTATATAACGTACATATTAGAATGATTTCTGAAGGATCATCATGTGACATCAGACTGGAATAATGGCTACTAAAACTTCAGATTCATCTTCATAGGAATAAATTACATTTTAAAATATTAAAATACAATACACTTATTTTAAATTATAATGATAACTCTTGTTCAAAATAATGAGCATAAAAGCATAAGAGTAAGACATAAAAAAAAAAAAAACTTAATGTGAAGTTAGTTTCATATATTTCATATCATGACCCCTGTCATAAAAGTAATTCATGTAATGTACTTATATGTACTTTGTTTCTTCTTTAGTAATTTTGAGTCAAGTCTCAAGTCAATATTTTACGTTCATTTATATATTTAGTCAGTAGCCATAACCAGCAACCATAAAAACACGTGCTAAAAAACTGTTAAGACCTGGAGGAATGAAAGATGGTCCTGAATGTTCTGCTTCTTCTCACGAATAAAAGACTCAAAGTGCATGACAGCGCGTGTGTAGGCTCTGGAGCGGAAGGATGCCTTGGCCAGCACATCCTGAGGAATGCTGTTTAGAAAGGCCACTACACTTTGATACTCGCTGCTCTCTGGGCCTAAGATGATGAAGAAAGAGCCAGAAATGCTTTAATTTGACACAATGCAGAGCTAAAAATATAACTTGCACATTATTTCAGTTCAATTGTTTAGAATGAGATATTTTTATAGTAAAAAAAAAAAATCCAAACCAGTCATAAGGGTCCCCTTACAAAAAAGAGATTTATACTTCTTATGAAATCTGAATAAGCTTTCCATTGGTTTGTTAGAATCTGAAATCTAAATAATGGGAAAATCGCCTATACAATTGTCTAAAAGAAGTTCTTAGCTATGCGTATTACTAATCAAAAATTAAGTTTTGATATATTTATGGTTGGAAATGTACAATGTAATTAAATGTAAATATAATCTTTTAAGTGACCTGTGGTCTGTGGCTGTTCTCTGGCATGTTTGCCTGTCCTCTTGTTGGTACTCAGGCTCTGCAGCTTGTGGCGGGACCACTGAGTGAGATGGTCCAGCATGGAGAAGACGGTTTGTGTGCTGAGCTGACTCAGACTGGAGGCGTTCTCCTGCAGGCGGACTAACCGAGGGTCGCCCTCCTTTAGGACTGCCATCATCTCTTCATTCACCTACAGGACACAAACAGAAACACTATTTTAAGCATTTCAATGTTTCTGAGGAAATCTACGTGAACCGTTTCCTATTTGTACCTCTCGCTGCTCCTCCTGAGTGCATCCGATCAGCACATAGACCAAAATATGGGGCAGCAGATAAATGGTCACTTTGTAATCGTGCTTTATGATGAAGCTACAGCAGTTGAACACTTTGCCGGCAAGTTCATGTCTAACCTGGAACACATTGAAAATGAGGTATAATTAGCATTTTAGGTATATTTAAGGCTGGAAAACAAATGGATGTGGACTTACTTTACTGATGAGATATCCTGCCCACGTTGCAGACCAGTCAGAGAATTTGCTTCCACGGCTGGTGAGATATATTGGCTTTTTCAGCTTAGACCAGTTCACCACCTTCTGAGAGCTCTTATACCTTTTGGATGACATGTCAGTTTTGTGAGCCCTAAATATAAAATAAGCAGCAGACATGCAAAAGGATCATGCCCAACCTGGTATTGAGATGCGGCTCCAGGATTTCCTGAACCTGTTCTGGGAATCTTCTCCATAGACGACGACCTGGCGAATCAGTCCTGCCCTCCCGGCATTCAAATAATGACAACAGCTCCTGAAACAGGTTACGGAGTTTAAAGACAAAGTTCACCCAAAAAGGAAAATTCTGACTAATTGACTCGCCAAATTAAGATATTTGTGATGCACACCGTAGGCCACCATTTATCAAACCAACATTTATGTATAGTTTAATTACATTTCAAGCTAACAGAAACTGAAAAAGAAAAACTCCTTGCTAAATACTTTTAAAATCTCAATGCAAGTCTAAAAGTGAGTCACAAAGAACATCATCTTCATCACAGTGTGTACCTGCATGGCGTAAGCAGCAGCATCTTGAGCTCTCACATCATCCGCATAGGCCAGAAAAGCTCTGGTCAGCTCTGTCAGTAGTTCATAGGCAAAGTTTGAATCATCAATCCCACTCTAAAAACAAAAAGACATTCTCTTCATTCTGTGTCAAAATGACCTAAAATGCAAAGCTACACACTTAACTGTCCCATATTGTACACTTATTTTAGGTGTGAATATATATTTGCTGTATAGGTAATAAAACAAAAATATCAAGTTTTACAGCTCTTCTCTCAGCTCTACCATAAACAGGTAAATTTTGGCCTGTATAATTAATATTCATGAGCCTCTCTTTAGATTGGTCTGTTTTGGGTTTTTTTGAGTGACGCATGACCAGGCCAATCAAACGTAACAACGTCACAATTATGTCAGCCCTAGCTGGATGCAAAACAAAGGGAAGACTGGAGGCGGCTCATTCAAAACAGCAGATTCTGCTACATAAGGAGCTTAAAATATCATCTTGTTATGATGTTGGGTGCCATAATCTATGTAACACAGCCTCAAATTAGAAATATGATTGCATACCCGATGCCAATGCCAGACAAAAAAACTGACTGATTAGATTCAATGTCACATTTAATCACACAGACCTCACTGTTCATGAAAAAAAGCAAAGAAATTTAAGATTTGACAGTACGGAACCTTTAAAACGGTATATTTCAGGCTTGACGCAAACAGGAACGAAACTGCCTAAGTAATGTCTTACCACAAATGTCGAGCCAGTTCCCTGAGTGTCAGCGGGTGACAAGTCAAGTCGACCAGGATCAATGGCTCCCAACTCCCCCAGGCATTCCCCACATAAAAGCCTGGCTTCAGGATTGACGTCCTGGCAGCCCCGGAGCAACACCGTCACTAACTGAGAGATCACTGGCTCCACCATCTCACTGTCCAAGACAAGCTTTAACAGAGCATCCTGTAGACAAAAACTTAACAACTGTAACAACCTTTTAGGCACTTGATGGGTTTTCCTTTAAGCCTAAAAAGATTACTAAATGTGTATTTGCATCCAAGCTGGTTGTGCTTTCTTATTAACAGTATTAAGAGTGAGTCTGACCTGGTTCTTGTATATCATCTCCTTCAGGCTGGTGAGCGCATGGATGCGTACGTCCACATTCTCATGCTGGATGGCACGCATGGAGAGCTGCAGCGCTGCCTGCATGTCACTGCTCTTTGAGGTTTGCTGTTGTTGAAGAATTTAGTTGAACTGACTTTTATATTGTGTTCTCTATTTTTTCTGTGATGATTGGTTTGTTTAGGCCGTACCTTACGGTAGTCTTGAAGGACCTTGTGAATGTTTTTGAGTTCTGGGTGGTCAGGGAGGAAGTAGATTTCGTGTAGAAAGTCTTGCACTTCCACCCTGATATAAGATGATCGTGAAAAGAAGATTTAGCCAAGAAAAATAAAATACAGATTACATTTTCTGTATAGTTTATTAGTGTTAGAGTGTGAATGTTGAAACAATTTCTCCTTTAATATGCAGAAATATTAGTCCAACTAATAGAGATGGGGGGAGTCGTCAAACCTGACTAAAAACTATATTAACATACAACTATATACAACTAAAACTTACAACTAGAGTCATCAAACTAAATTTGATAAACTTTTAATGAGTATATTTACTCATTAAATATACTCATTATATTAAAAATATACAAATACTCACAAATATAATATGTATTACAGATGCTACACATTGTATGTATATGTAAACATAAAATTTTTCTGTTTCTGTTTAACATATTTTTCAATATATACATATATGTGTGTGAGTTTATATTGTATAATGTAATATATATATATTATATAAACAAAAACTTTTATTTTGGATGTGATTAATCGCAATTAATCGTTCGACAGCACTACTAAAAACATCTAAAAACCACCAAAAACCTGCATAAAATAAGAAAGGAAAAATGCACACACCTGTTCTCCACTATGAGGTAGTGCATGATCACCGCCGTCTCTTTGGGCTGGATGGAGATGAGAGGTAATAGAGCGACAATTACATGACTCAGAAGCGGACCCAGATAGGACGGGTCAAGACAGCGCACAAAACAGTCCCACGTCCTGCAAACCAGCAAGATAACAATAAAACCCATTTCCTTGTTATTTTGTGGGCAAAGTGCAATTACAATGTCATCCTCTGGCCTGACAGCATATTACATACAGATGGTTCTTGTTGAGCTTAAACATTAAAATATAAATGCAAATCTGGTGTCCTGCTGAGCCCATTGCATTGGATCTTAATAGCAAAGCTCTCAAGCAGATGGTGCATTTGATATTTTTCGGGAATCTATTTGCACAACTTCTTCTGTGCATTCAAGATCAATCCAACTAGAAACACACCTGCAGCAGAGCTCTGGGAAGTCATCCTTGTACCTCAGGCCAGTTCTGAGTGTGGTCATCATCTTCACTCGGACGGAGCTGATGTGCTTTGGACCCATTAGATTCATCAAAGCCATTAAACTGTTTAGAGCCTGAGTGCAGAAAAAAAGGTAATAAATATCCTGACATATTTTGTTATTAAAGTAAAAAAACACTATTCCACTGCTATAGAATTCATTTCAGAAATTAAGGGAACATTATTTGAATTGTTAAGGAAGAAAACAAAATCTATATATGTCTCCGTTTATCTCCAATAAAAAAAAAAACGTAAAACACAAAAAAATAAGTCCATTACAATTCTGCTGGATTTCCAAATTGTTCATAATACTAATATAATACCAATAGCAATAAACCCTAAACTTTTTTTTTTTTTTTTTTTTTTTTTTTTTTTAAATACACACAAGAAGTCACATGGGTTTGGAACAACATGACAGAGAGTAAACAATGAAAGAATTTTCCATTTTTACTGAAGTATCCTTTTTGTCCAAACCAACCATGATGAACAATGACGAACAGACCATATTCCCCCCAGGGAAATCTCATTGGTTCAAGATCCAGCTCCATAAAATATATTCTGAGGTAAAACAGATTGCAAGCTAATGTTTCACAATAAAACCAGTCAAAATGTATTGAACGCCTACCATTTTCTTTTTCTCCTTTTCTCCAGCACTAGAGCTCAGCAGCTGCATGTTGAAGAAAGCCAGGATGCCCAGGAGCTTGGGCTGCAGGTAATCTGCCTGAACAGTCACACAGAACAGTGATAGACAGTGTTATTTCCAGAACAATGACTACAATAGACAACTGAAAACAGACTCCAATGCATTCAACGCAGAACAAATGTACTTGAATCAGTTTGTGAAAGATGTGCTAGATACTCAGTCTAATGATTATTATTAGAGCAGCTGTACCATGCATCCTGGGGTGGTGATTTCTCTTGGGCCTTGGTAGGGGTCGTCACTGGAGGCGAAAGAAGCTAAAATAGCAAGCCCATTAAAAACCTGCTGGTAGTGTTCTCCTAGACGCAAGAGCAGCTCATTATGAAGACCTTGGAAATCTTGTCTCAACAGACTACCCAATTCAATTTCTGTCTCGTTCTGTGAAAAATATAAGTACACATGAGTACACACACCAAAAATATTATCTATAATTTAGTGATTTTCTTTTTTTTATTTGTCTTTTTCCTCAGTGCTCATCTCCTGATTTCGTAACGTGAAAATCCCACCTTAAGGTAGTGGAAGGCTCTTTCCAGCTCCTCCTTGGTACAGGAACACACAAGATGAGAGAATATATATTTGAAGTTATTGATGAGCATTTCTCTGCGGTTGACATTCAATTGCTTGGCGATAGTGCGGATCAGGGCAGAAGCTGTAGGACTGGCCTTGGCCGCCAAAAAAGGAAGAAGGACCTGTAGTGTCCGCTGTGAACAAAGAGCCAGAGACGTCTTATTACTTCAGTGAAATTAGCAATTGAAATCATACTTCTAGGAGCAATTTATAACTGCTATGAAGACTAATCTTATTTTAAATAATAATACATAAATAAAAGTATTATATTATATGTGGCCAAATCTAAAATAGAATTGTCTATACAAAAATCTAAATTCTGTCATCATCTTCTGCCCCTCAGGTCATTCCAAACCTGTATACTCTTTTCAGTCCCTCTTTATATTAAGGGGTCTTAACCACTATGTACTTCCATTAATTAATAAATATAATGTACTTATCGTGTTCATATTGTACTGTAAACATTGTACTGTTATTGAGATGGCATACAGGTGAGGTTTGATGGTATAGGTAGGGTTCAACTTTAAATGATGAGTCAATAATGTTATTACCGAAATGGATTACAGATTACAAATTACATAAGAGAATTTTTCTTAAAAACATAAGTACAATGTAAAAATATGTATATATACAATAAGTTCACTGTATCAAATGTATATATCAAAAGTATAAATACATATTAGTTAAGGCCACTTAATACAAAGTAGGACACTTTTTTTTCTATGGAACCCAAAATAATATATTTAGAAAAATGTTAGTAACCAAAAAGTTTTGAGGCTTAATGACATTTTTTGTCCATACTGTAGACGTCAATGGGATTTGGTTACCAGCATTTTTTAAAAATATCTTTTTTTGTGTTCCACATACGAAAGTACGTCATACATGTTTGGGTGAATAAATATAAACGCTGACCATTTTTATTTTGGGGTGGACTTTTTTAGACTTACATTGAGAAAACGATTAAGGTCAGGGAAATCAAAGACATGTGCCACATGAGACAGGATGTCCAGTGCCAGCTCCCTCTGATGGGCTGCTTCCTCCTGGAGAGCCTCGCTGCTCTGATCTGGTGTGCAGCGCAGAGCCGTGACATGTCGCGAATGCAAAGACTCCACCAAGAACTGCAATAAATGACGAGGTCACTGTACCATGTTTAATCCAGCCCAGGTCCGTGTGATACCTTTGTTCGTTTTAACCTAAACAAACACTGTTCTCCATTTCTGTTCTGACAGTTTTTAAGCTTTTTTTAAAGGTGATGAACAGCTTATGTTGGTAATCACAGCATTATAAATAATAATAACATCCCAGAAGTGCACACTGACCTGGCATATTGGGTTCCTGTACTGATTGAAGAAGGACTGCAATTTGAGGTCTCTACAGGTGGCCAAAGCCTGGATCTCTGTGTAGGCTGCTACCGAAATAGGATTAGACTTGGACAGCAGGCAGTGAAGAAGACGAAGCAGAGCAAAAGACACCAGGTTCCCTTCAGCAGCTCTGAGAACCACCATAAGCAAGAAAAGCATTGTTTCTACATGATTTGAAAATCTTATATCTATTAAAAGTGTCAGCAAAAAAACATTTCGCACTACCTTCCAATTTCTCCAGTGGTTAATATGAGTGTGTTTTTGAGTTCATTGTTTCTTGAGGTCTTAGCATTCGTATAAGCTTCTTTTAGCCTGGACACGAGAAGCTGTGAAAATTTAAATCACAATACATCCAATTGTCAGTTTGGATAAAAGCATCTGCTAAATGACTTAATGAATGCCATAAGTGTCAAAAAGGTGATGACGGTAACAGCATGTTAATACAATCTGTACCTCCTTCAGGAAGCCATTTCCATTCCAAAACTCCAGAAGATTCTTGATATTTTGGCCGAACTTTATGCGGACGTCCTGGTCAGGGTCTTCAATGAGGTTGACTAATGCGCTAACCAGAGATTTTGTGTCAGGGTCACTGTTACCCAGATCCACATGCTTGAACAAGTGCCGTATATTCCTGATGAAAGCTGTCGTTTCAAAAGACAAAAGTCAAGACTGATACGTGAGCTAAAAATTATTTGCACAGTACATTTACACTCTACAGGTTACAAAGCAAAATCCATACTAGAAAAGGCACCTAGTAAATAATACTTTAAAAACAGAATACTTTTCAAAACAGAAAACGTTTTCCAAGCTAAAAGCTGCTTTATTTCCAGTTCCATTGTCCTGAAGTCAATAGATATTAATGGGTTTTTAATGAAATCTCTGAAATAAGGTATTTGGTTCACACTAGATATTTTTCTCAAGTTTTATTTTAAGACAACCTTGTGAGTTTTCAAAGCCCCTTCTATCTCAAACTTTCAGAGTTTAATAGCCGTCAGTAGCCTCATGGTGGTGAAGTTGAAATCATGCAAATGTGTTGTGCATTTATAGCCAACTGTAGCAAGGCTTGTTGATACAGAAAACAGGAGGCAGGAACCGGTTTAAAATAAACGTACACTTTAGGAGCAAACAAAAAATGGCCCTCATGGACCATCTCCCCTTCAATGTTGCTACAAAATATAGGCAACAGAAAAGTTGTGTTCACTTGAACAAAACGTTATCATCAGGAACAAAATGCTTAACTTTCATTGTTCAAAAACAGGATTTTGGTCAAGGGAACCAGTGTGATGCTCATGTATAGGCTGGCCTACAAAATTATTTAATCAGTGCAAGCTCTCTATTCACTTGAAGTCATGCTGCCTGGACTAACCTTGCTTGACCTTCTTGTCCTCTAGAGGCTTAAGCAGCAGAAGGAATGGGGTGAGGATGGAGGCTCCGATGGAGGAGGTCTGTCTGGGGTGGGAGTCTGAAATGCTGAGACCAGCACAGAGCTGCTGATGGGACGGCATCATCTCCTGAGGGACCTGCAGTTGTGAGCTCTCAGACAAACAGCAGGCTAGATGCCCCGTAATACCCGCCAGCTCCATCTTCACTTGTGATGAGCTGTCTTGTAGTCTGCTCCTAAAAGGCATTATTGATTTAAAATGTTTACCAAAGTTAATAAAAGTTCCCCTTTTATATGTACAAAGCATAAGGATTTTTTTTTTTTATCATTTAAAACGCAAAAATAGAGAATTTCCATTTCGAATCACAAACTTAAAATTCCCTGACTTTTCCAGATCTGCCATGACCATACAAATCATATGAACCATATCAACCATATGAATTCTTGAATTATTTTTTTTGACACCGATTCTGACACGGGTTTCGTGCTATTAAAACTATTTATATCATTCACGTAGAGCGCCTATTATTACTTCCCAGCATGGAGAACAGCTGTCATGGATGTTTGTGTTTACACGTGTGCAACAAATTCTGATTTGTGATCAAAAAAATCCGATTTTTTTTTTGTGCCAATATAAACGCAGCCTAAGATGACATACAGGAGACACTCGTGGATGAGGCTGTAGGATTTAACTCCTAGGTGATGTAGCAGAAGGGGGAAGCCTTTGACAGCACTGGCCCGCTCGTCTTCGCTATTACTTTGCAGGGTCCAGCGGTAAACCGATGACCGCCAGTCACTGCAAACACTCTTCGACAGCAGGGCAAGCAGAAACACACAGCGTGCTCTGGTTTGCACAGCTACAAGCAAAAGTACAAAACAATAAACAATAATAAATAAAATTAAAATGTAAAAGGAGCCACACTGAAATAAACAGTCATGCATTAAAATGACGGGGTACTATAAGATACTTACAATAGACAGGAGCAAGTTTCTGGGCGAGTGCAATCAGGCTTGCAGGAAATGAGGCCGTCTGATAAACTGCTTGTGAAGAATGCTCAAGCACCCATGGGATCGAGAGCAGAGCACAAATATTCCTGTAAAAACCTGTGTCACTCTGACTATTGGCTGTGAACAGACAATACAAATCATATAAAATCAATTCAAATAAACTAATATCACGATGTTAAACATTTTTCATATTATGCATGACAATGTTGTGGTCCCTGTGGTATTAAAATAAAAAAAAATTAAAAAAACAAGATACAATTATATAAAATGGAATGGCTCGCACCATTCCATTATAAATACGGATCATGTGGAAAAAAAAAAAACACACTCACTGTTAAGGTAAAGGACAGCATCAAGGATCTGGATGGTACCCTCCACCAAAGGCTTTAGATCTTCATCATTAGAGGTGTTTGCCATCACGGTGCGGCAGCTCTCAACTACCTGAGCCAAAATCCGAGGCTTTAACCAAATGAGCTGAACTGCATCTGAGGTCACTGATGTCTTCTCTCCTCTGCCACTGAAGAGGTATTAAAGAATGAGAACCAATAACCATGCAACACAAAGTTCTTAAATAAGTCCGTACCTCTGTACTCCGTGTTTTGAGCAAAGTGCAGCCAGATGGGAGATGACCGCCAGTCCCTGCACGGCGCTCACGCACTGGCTCGCTCTGTGCTCCCTCATCTGGGTCAGCAGCTCATCCAGTCTGCCGTCTACTGCTGCCCACACCTCACTTCTGCTCTTCATGTCCACCTGCCTAATTGCCGACAAAATGAATACACATGGTAAGAGGAGGGACTGAAATAATGTCTACCTGGAGAGTGGGAACAGAAAATTGCATACATCGGCTGAGACTTTTCCCCGCTCCTTAGCTGGGTTGGAAGAGAGATATTTGGGCGTTTGGTTGGGACATCGTCTTCATACATACTAGGATCAGCAGGGTCAGAAACACCAGCCTGCAAATCCTGCACTGCAGCGATGGCTTCTGTCTTGAGAGCGGCGTACAAGTAGCCTTCCACACTTTGCTATTTTTCATACAACAGAAAATATGTTACCTTCTCCAATATATAACCACTTTACAACTTGAGGATGTATGGTACACCAAAAATGTTTAATTCTGTCATCATTTACACACACCGCAGAAATATGTAAAAATGATGCAAGTTTTTGCTTAGAACAAAAATAATAGCCAGTGGTTGAAGCAAAACAATCTTGTTTCAAACAGCTAACTTTTTATTATTTTGCTTACCACACTGGCAGGTTCCGGCACAAACTTACTTAATTTTGACATGTTTTTTCTGAAAACAAGACTATAATTTTACTTGTCTCGAAAATCCATTTTTGAGATATTTTGGCTGAAAACAAGAAAAAAAATCTAAGCTAGAAAAGCATTTTTTGCAATACGCCCTTACCCTTCAAATTCATAACCTAAACCCTCAAGACTTTTGTTCGTCTTCAATTCACAAATAATCAACATGCATCCATAGAGCTCATCAAATAATAACAGAACCCCAAGTTTCATTGTTTGACACACAAGATGCATGCTTTAAGCAAGAAGTGTTGAGTTTCTCTGGTTATACTTTAGTTTGGTAGTCTACTTTAGGCATTCTACTAAGTATAAGTAACTTTGTAACTACATGTCAACTAATTTCTCATTAGTTTCCAAGTATATGTCTAACTCTCATAGCAGACTTTAGGTTAGAGTTACGGTTAGCTGAATAAGCTAAAGTGGTAGAATGTCTAAAGTGGACCAAATCTTTATATTTTTAAGTATTTTTTGTTTGGCACAACATGAGGGTGAGTAAGTAATGACATAATTTTCAGTTTTGGGTGAATTATCACTTTAAATATCAGTTTTTCCCCAAGCTATTGCGTGATTTAACACTTAGCACAAATATATAAATATAGCACAATCATTTTCATTGCACTATAAAGAACAGCTTAGACCTATTACTAGACTTAAAAGAAAAGGAGAAAACAGGTTTTGTGTTTTGTCTTCAATTAGAATTTTCTTTTTTGATAAACTTCAGCTTTAACCCCTTACCTCCTGCTGCTCCTGGTTTCCAATGGTCTTAATCAGAGCTTTGCAAATGGCTGCGACTCTCTCCTTGCGGATCTGCACTGCACACTCGTATCCGAGAGGAACAAACTCAAGGACAAAGCAGAAGACTTCACAAAGTGTAGCTTTCACCTCTGTTACTTTCAGCTGCTCTAGTGTGCCACCAACCACCAGTTTCTCAAGCCTCTCCATAAGCATGTTTACATGGACCCTCTCAAACCTGTCGTGAGTGCCCTCCTCGGGATGGAAAACCCATTGAGAAAGCTTCTGGAATTCCTTGCCAAAGGCTCTGAGCTCTGACTCCTCAAAAGCGGGCAAGGAGTCGAGGAGATGCAAATAAGCAGAGAAAAATGGCTGTGAATGGCCTTCAGGGAAGCCTCCCAGAGTCACAATGCTAGTTAAAAGCACCATGGACGCTGCTTTAAGTCTAGGACTCCCATGAAACATTATAAGGCAAGTAGAGTCCCATATGATGGCCACTTCTCTTGGGAAGAAAAGGCCTTGCAAAATATCCGTCATCACTGTTAATGAAGCTATTAACAATGCCTGAGCTGAGGCGTGTGAGGACAGATTAAGAACGGTGTGGGTCAGGTAAACGGCAGAATCTCCAGACCTGATGGAGAAGCGTTCCACCACCACTGGCCACTGCGTTGAAGGCCTGTCTGTGAGATTGATATGTACTAGATCTTGCATTAAACATATTAGCTCCGTGGAAAAAAGGCCAAATAGGACCGGACCCTTGGCTCTGAATAGATGAAACAAGGAACAGATGACTGACGAGATCTTCCCGTGAAGATCTTCACATTCTGGGCAGGCAGCAATTCGCAAGAGGCGGTTGATGATCCATTTACTGAAATCTGTGAAAAGGGAAACGGAGGCAGACGATCTAAGCTGAATGTATATTGGATGCATAACTTTGTTATCTAATGTAAACCAAATGAACTTACCAGAGCAGCTGTTCTCTGCGTTTTTGAAGTGATCTGAAAGACACGCTGGGTTTATGAACATTAATGAAGAGGATTTAATAATGTGCTGCACAAAATCCAGCAGCATCACACACGCTGGCTCAGAACTGGTCTTCTTACACAACTCCAGGGCAACTAAAATGCGAGGAAGATAAAATTGAGAAAAAAGTAAACATGACACCGAACATGGACTAAATGCAGTAAAAAAAAAACACTGGGAAAAGACTCCTATTTACATCTATACCTATATTACATCCTATCCTATTTACATGATAGGATAAATACCTTTCTTGTTTTATGCAGAACATATTACAATAACATGAATACAAGTAAATAATGACAGAATTTATATTTTGTGTAACATTCGCACCCCAATAAAATCCCAGTGCCAAGAATATTCCAATTGAAATGTATGTAATGTACGTTTAACATAATAAATAGTTTTCAGCACATAATCTATTCTACGGGGTTTCACATGAACATTTTGTTCATCATAATAATTACAATTATTGCTTGTACTGTACATATAAGTGACTATTCCACGGATTTAAAGTGAAGTCAACCATCACCTAACTTCCCTATATTTACTTAGCGTGCTTGAAACAGCATGAGGGTGAGTAAATAATGACAGAATGGGAGAAGTTCACTAAAACACAAATATCCTCGATGAACTCATAGGTACAAAGGACTTTTTCTTACCGACGTCAACATCTGTCAGTATCCTGTCAATGAACTGACACAGTATCTGACGAGGTTTCTGTACAGCCTGGTTGTACTCAGCCGAACTAGCACTGGAAAAAACACCAGAGAGGCCTTGTGTGAGCTTTATTTTTCAATATTTACATTGAGGATACTTCAAAAGAGAACCTATGGTTATTAGCAGCCATTTGTGTTACCTGGCTAGTTCTTGCAATGCAGGAATCATTGCTGACATCTCTAGTCCTTGCTCCATTTTTGCTAGGTAAATACGCGTTTACTATATACATAAAAAATGTTTAGGCCAAGGTGACCTAAAAAACTTTTAGACAAACATGCAGACGCAAAGAAAGCCCATCCTCCGGTTCCACACGCGCATCACTTTCAAAAGTATTTTCGCACTCTCGAGCTCCGTCTACGGCGAGCGAGACGTGTCAGTCTGTTTGCAGTGGCGAAAAGAATTCGTGACGTGATTCGTGGTGGCCAATCGGCGCTCTGTTACCCCGGCAACCGCTCGAGAGCCGTGGCGCCGTGCGGAAATGAAGCTGCGTGAACGATGAAAAACAATAACAACTGTGTTATACGCGCGATTTAAAGTCAAAAACGGTTTTAATTTAATATGGGGATTACAAAGTTAGCGAGTCTAATTCGTTTTGATGCGCCAGAGTCTATGCGCAACAAAGAGATCGGCGATTATTCTGGTAAGATCAATGTATATCTCTTAAAAATGCAAGAGAACAGCTCGTGGTCATAAGCAGAGACAATTGATTAATATATCCAATAATCTTTTTAACCACGTCGAAAGAAGAGAAAACAGTCAAATGTATTTTAACCTAACGTTTAGATAGCTTCTTAAATAAGTCATTTAGTTATTTTATATTTACATAAAACTGCACTCATGGTTATGTATCTTTGATTCAGGGAAGATAATTGCACTGGATACCTCTATTGTGGTGAATCAGTTTCGCTCATCTCTCCCGAGCAATCTGAAGCTAAGGTCAGTTCAACAGTATTATTAAGTTTGATAAGTTAAAATAGCGTCTTTTCTCTTTTGTAAGTATTATTAGTTTTTTTGGGGTATAGTTGTGTTATCGTTTAATATGCGCATGTGATGTTGCAGCCCCCTCACAGGCTTGTTTTACCGCACTCTTACTTTCCTGGAGCATGACATCAAGCCAGTCTTTGTACTTGATGGCAGACCGCCCAACCAAAAGAGAGCTGTGGTGAGATGTGCATGCAGTTATTTAGCAATTATATACATGCAATAATTATGTCATTATTTTGTATGTAGTAATATATCATATATTTGAATTTCAATCGCTCTAGCTGGAAAAAAGAGCTCAAAGCACAGGCTGGAACAGCTTACAGAGCTGTAACACAGGTGTGTGCAGTATTGTATTGTAAATATGTGGTTTCTTAAAAAATCTTTATATGACATTCCTATACACTGCTTTGCACTTTAGACTCCAATTTTAAGCGGGATTGCTTGCGTCTCCTGCAGCTCATGGGTGTGCCATGCATCAAGGTATTTTAATTTAGTTATTAGTTTAACAATCAAATCCTCGCTCGTATGCGCTTGACAGCTTCTTGTTTGATTTATTTTGACTTTCAGGCTCCGGGTGAAGCCGAGGCGCTGTGCGCCCACCTGGTCAAACGTGGCACAGTTAATGCTGTCGCCTCTGAGGACATGGACACGCTGGCATTTGGAGGGACTGTTCTGCTCCGCCAGCTCAACGCAAAGAAAGACAGGTGAAAAAGTAGTCTGATTGTAGAACATTAGCAGCTGTATCGTTTTAGTTATCACATCAAACTATGAAACATGCTTTAGTTACTCTTTATTGTAGGGTGTCTTTGTTACGATTAGTAATTATACGTTTAAGTACTGATAATACTACATGAAATTAGTACATGGTTAGGGTTGGGATTTAGTTTAGGGTTACTTGCATGTAATAAAGCATAATTTAGATTATTATAATAGTACGTATATGTAACAAGGACAGCTTAAAATAAAATATTACTCATGATTTATTGTAAATACAACTACAAATTACAGATATTTGATGATGACTAAGACATTATCTTACAAGCATACTCAAAAAAGTACATCAAAGATGGATGAACATATACAACAATAATATAAATTTATACTTAAATTAATTTTATCATCACCTTTTTCAAATTTGACTTGATACATTTAATATTTAACGTTGAGTTATACAATATTGAATATATACATTTACTGAATTACAGGCATTGATAGTCATTTCTACACATTTATGGGAAAGGCATGTTTCCTGACATATACATAAAGATAAAGGACCTCTTCATTAATGACCTTCTGTTTAATTGTGCATCACAGCAACAACTATCATTATTATGTCTTTAAATCATTTCTTTCATAGTGAGGTCACAGAGTACTCCTTGCCAAAGCTATTGGAAGCCCTACAGCTGACATATACGGAGGTATATACTTGCTTTCTTTTTACTAGATTGTGACACTTATTTTTTGCTGCCAACATACATCTCTAAAATGTCTTGGTGAAATCGGCGTAACGTCTGAACGTAGAGGTTTTCATAACTTAATTTTGATTTTGAGTACCAGTAGAATTAGATGATTATTGTTCAAATTGCCATAAACGTAAAAGTTGTAATGATGTGTTTTGATAGGCTTTATTTTCTTCCTGTCTCTCTCACAGTTTGTTGACCTGTGCATCTTGCTGGGCTGTGACTACTGCAAAAAGATTGGGGGTCTTGGGCCGAGTCGAGCGCTGAAGCTAATTAAACAACACCGTACAATAGAGGGAGTGATGGAACATGTCAACAGAAAGGTGTCGACACAAAGAAACGTGTTCGTCTTTTGTATTCTATTGCGATGTTTTTCCAGATATTTTAGTTATCTTTGGTTTCATCGTGTCATTAGGCGACTGTGATCATTTGCTCACCATCTAGTGCTTATTTTCCATATTTTCCTTCTGTGGAACACAAAGAAACGTTCAGGTTGCTGTTGTTAATACATCAAAACAAAAGGTAACTTTGGCTGTAAATTCTTCCAGACACACCCCATCCCTACAAACTGGCAGTACAAGGACGCCCGTAAGCTGTTTTTTGAAACCCCAAAAGTTGACGACCCTGTCTTGGCCTGGAATGAGCCTGATGAAGAGGGCCTGGTGCAGTTCCTGTGCAAAGAGAGACCTTTGAAGTACGTATCTGTTTTAGCGTTTACTAGTATCTAACATCATTTAAACAAGTGACATGTTTACATTTTTGTTGTGAATATATCCTTTCTTTGGGTATGTGACCTTTTTTGCTGTTTTAAAGAAATAGTTTACACAAAAAATGTATTTTACTCACCCCAAAGCAATCCCGGGTGACTGACTTTCTTCCCGTTCCTTCAAGGGAGGAAAGGGTACGAGGACGCATGAAGAAGTTTCGTGAGTCTCTCTTGAAAAGAAGAGAACAGAGGGAGGTGGATGAGAAAATGGGCCAAACTAGACAATCACGTCTTGAAGAATTTTTCCCTGCGACGCGGAGGAGAAAGGTCAGATATCAATAAAGTAGAACCGTAAAATAACTGCTTGCTTGAACATTGTAACAAGCAATCTTATCTTCCTCATCCAGGCTGAGTCTGAAGCTCTGGGAGCATCCACTGGGACGAAGCGGCCAAAAACGAAATAAGAAAAACCCTTTGGAATCGACCGAAGAGTCACAAGTATAACGGCATAAATATGTTTCAGATGTTCTTTGAGTTTTTATTTTGTTCAAAAGCAACATTATGTAAAACCAGTGCCAAGAAAATATTTTCTCTGTTTTTTAATTTAAACATAATTTTTTTATGTTTTTGTATCATGTTTGGAAGCCTGTAAAAAATGACAGTAAACATCTTTTTATTTCTAAAAGTATACTGTGTTTCATTGTGTGGTTTGTGTTGAAATAACAGTTCAGCCAAACGTGAAAATCGTCCGAAATGTCCCTCACCCACCGGCTAAGATGTAGGTAAGTTTGTTTCCTAGTCGGAACAGAAATACAGTAGCGTTACACCAGTGGATCCAATTGTACCATTGTTGTAAATTGGGATTTCAAGGGTTCAAATTAGAATTTTTAATATGCTGAACAAATTTCAATTTGCGAAAATATTTCAGCAACTAAAAACCAGCTCACTGTACAACCGTAAAAACAAACAACATTCACTTTGTGGCGAAGTGAGTGCTCATACGTATTAATCAGCTTACTCTGCTGTCAGAGTGTTTGGATTTTTTTGCATTTGATGCGTCCACAAACTACAAAGTACCAACTAAAAAACCTGTCACGTTTTTTTTTACACACGATACCGCGGCTTTTCTGCTCTCTCAACCGCGTTCAAAGCACAATTTAGTACCATGCCTATACTAATACCTAACCATTAGCATCAGGCACTCCACCTTCGCTGTATCAGTTTCCTAACGGTCACAAGTTTTAGATCCTAATTAGTGTTTTTTTGAGCACGTGCCCGCAGAGAGCAATTGCTCTCCAGTGCGATAGATGGCAGTGTGGCCGCGTGCAGCCTCCAGCGCTCCGCATCGTTCCAGCGAAGAACCAGACGTTTATGGCTATTCCTGGCTGTCCTATGTGGAACGATTTTCCAGCGCTGCCGGGCGTGTTTATGCACTAGATTTACCAATAACCCACGGCTCCACCTGCCCCGGTCTCGACAGCTCTATCGTTTCGCGATGGCGGCGAGTGCCAAACGAAAACAGGAGGAGAAACACTTGAAGATGCTTCGGGAGATGACCAGCCTGCCTCCCAATAGGAAATGCTTTGATTGCGATCAGCGCGGCCCGACCTACGCCAACATGACAGTGGGCTCGTTTGTGTGCACCACCTGTTCCGGAATACTGTAAGTTTTTTAACGGGGCCCCTCGTATTCGCACAGATGGTGTATGAACTTGTTGTTTTTTTTCCCCGAGAGTCTGTACGGGCAGACGCCTAACAACCCCTCCCATCTGAGAGATCATCTGCAGAACGCGTCCCAGCTGCCTTTCTAACATCACCACAACATCAGCTTCCACTAAAATAGCACAGGATTCCGGGACAGGGCTGCCCAACTTTTCAAATAGGACGGGGGCTCGTATTGAAACGAGTCGGTGTGTCGTCGGTGCTGGCTGTGAGTGTGTGTTCAGAAAGTATTGTTATATCGACGTCTGACACACCCATGTTTAAACGCTGCTGCTTATAGATTGTATTGATAACTGAAAAAAGGGAGCGGGTTGGCCTGTGCCACGTGTGAAAACGTCTTTGTGATGTTGTGGTGCTCAGTTCGGGAGCCCCTGTTGTTGCACACGGGCTCTTAGTTCGCTATCCAGTCAGAAGTGCCCATACCTGTGTGTCTGAAATTGTTAGAGACGTGACAGGTGACAACAGTTATTTCCTCGGCGGGCCCCAGAAGGCTTTGGGGGCCGATCTGCAGAGACTCTGTTTATTGTCTTCGGTTAAAAGAGCCCACCCCATGGTCTAAGTGTTTTTATGACATTCTGTTGTTGAGATGTGGCTAAATACGAAAGGGGTCTCAGCGGGCCCGCCGAAGGCTGCGGGGCTCCGAAGAGGGTCCCGGTTTAGGGCCCTAAAAAAAAAAAGCCACCCTCTGTGTCGGTATCTTCATGAAATTCAGGTTCATTGATGTGATTAAATAAGACGGGGGGGCGGAGGGCTTTTGGGCTCCGCGCAGGGCCTCAGCTTAGTGTCCAAAGTCAAAATAGTGGTCAGTGGCTTTATGACATTCAGTTGCATGGACATGACTCAATTTGACCCCCGCAGGGACCCGCGAGAGCCTGCGAGTGGCCCCAAGGGGCTGAATAACAATTCACAAATAACAAATAACAATGTCAAATAAGTCGCCCTTGATTTAAGTGTCCATCATATTCTGGTGCTGAGATACGACTAAATGGGACAGGGGCCCCCATAGACCCCAAACAAAGCATTGGGGGTCTTAACAGTGCTTCAGTACGCCACTCGTCTCAAAAGAGCCCACCCCTGTGGTTCATTTATACAGCTTTGCCATGTTAATATTGATTTTTATGGTACTGTGGCTGATTTCTTGGCTCTGCTTGTGGCTTGTCGAACCTTTCAGTGCAAGTGTATACCGTTTTTTTCTCCCATTTATTGTATGAAATAATTTATTCATGTTTTTTTGCAATGTATTTTACATGTTAATATAATGTAAAATTTAGTTATTAAATAACAATGGCAAAAATCGACAAGTTATAACATTTGATGTACAACAAATTTCGTTTTGGAAAAAAAATATGTTTTGGGGGTATGTGCTTAAAGCGCTAATAAAGTTTGTCTAGTGGAATAACAAATAATTGTATATAATAATAATAATAATAATATAAGCACCACTGATAATATAATAGGGGTATAATTAGGGCTCTTGAAGTTTAGTATTGTCTGCGCTGTTTATCATTTGTTTATATTTGATTTTTAACCCAGACGTGGCCTCAACCCTCCACACAGAGTGAAGTCCATCTCTATGACAACCTTCACTCAACAGGAAATCGATTTCTTACAAAAACACAGCAATGAGGTACTACACCCTTTTACACAAAGGGCCCATTACAATGTGTACACGTACATAGAGGTTCCTCTAAGGAGTTCCTCTTTTTTTGTGCTCAGGTCTGCAAGCACATCTGGCTGGGCCTGTATGATGACAAGAGCTCCGTGATCCCAGATTTCCGCGAACCTCAGAAAGTCAAAGAGTTCCTTCAGGAGAAATATGAGAAAAAAAGATGGTAAGGAGTCCCGGGTCAGATCCATCCTTCTTTTGTATCGTGCGTTTTTGTGTAACATATTGCTTTTACTAAAAATCAGTTCTAAAAACCAACATCCACTATGGAAACTAAACTTCTGAACTCTTATCCTTAATTCATAAATGTTTTGCAAAACTATAAAAATGGTAAAACAATGCTACGCAATGATACTGTTTTACTGTATTTATTAAATGCAGCCTTGATTGGCATAAAATCATTTTTTTACTTTTTTGCTGAATCCAAACTTTTGAATGCTAGTGTATGCTTTTCTGCTCTTGAAGTCATGCCAGCCAAACACAGGCCTTATTTTACTCATTAATTAAAAAACCTCTGTTCTAAAAACTCATTTGAAAACCCCCAGGGTGCCCGTGGTAAATTAGCCTTTCAGGTTGGCCTACAAATTGACAGCTCTCTTTAATTTTGCCGTCATCATCTGCAGGTATGTTCCCCCCGAACAAGCCAAGGTGATTGCTTCTGTGCAGGCCTCGATATCTGGTTCATCTGCTAGCAGTACCAGTAGCACCCCAGAGGTTCTTCCCCAGCCCCTCAAAACCCTGCATCTTACCAAGACTCCATCCAACCAGGTAACAGCGTTCGTTTAGAACCACAAAACAGTTAGCTCTTCTCTGCAAAACCAGGCTATGCCCTGGTTTCCTCTTCATGACTTCCCCACATTTCTCTGTCAGTCCCCAGTGACCAGTCGTGTTCAGGTCCAGTCTGCAGGCCAGGAGAAGAAGTTTGACCTCCTCTCTGACTTGGGTGGAGATATTTTTGCTGCCCCTCAAGCTCAAACTGCCAGCTCCTCAAACTTTGCTAATTTTGCACATTTTAACAGGCCCTCAGGTAACCATTTTTAATAGATTGGAAACTCTACTTCATGTATAAGGCAAAGTGTCTTATTTAGATGCTGTGGAAACAAGTTCCTTTAATTACTTCACCACTATTAATCATTTTGTAGCTTTCTGTCACTCATTTAAAGGTAATGTTCACCCAAACATTTTTTTTTTTCATTTGCTTACCCTCATGTTTTTCCAAACCTATATGGCTAAAGTAAAAAAGCATGGGAATAAAAGCAGGAGTGGGTACATGAAGAATTTTCTTTTCTTTTTTTTTTTTTTTTGATGTCCCTGCTTGACACGTCATGATGTCAACTATTGTATTCTACACCCATTTGTTCATGATGTCAGTCAGCTCACTGTTTTGCTTTTGGATACCTTAATTTATGTCAGAACCATGATTTCACACTGTCACTTAATTTTCCTCATCAGTCCTGTTCATTAATGTTTTTGTGCTGTCTTTAGCACAAAATAATTCCACCACAGACTTTGCCAACTTTGATTCCTTTGGAAACGCCAGTGCACATTTTGGCACATCACCCCCCTCAAAGCCTTCCCTTCAACAACCCCACACAGGTACCTCACCCTGCCCTATCCATTGTGTGTTATTCTCACAGGTATTTTCATTTCCTGTCATAGCTAAATGTCACATCAGTGCCGTTGGTTTACTTTACAGCAATGTACCATTTAAGGAAGATAATGGGTCAATTACTTTTTCTTTTTTGTCTTGATTTATTTAACAGTACGTTTAAAACTCACTCAATACATAGAATGACTTCGAACACCTCTTCTCTAATGAGAGTTTTTTTATTTCTGAATAAAAATTTCAAAAGTCAGAATTGTCAGGGTGATTCAACTGTCTTGGTATTATAATGAAGAAATCAGAAAATAATGAAAGGAATTAAGCCTTCAGAAGAAAACATAAAATCGTTCATCTTAACTTACAGTTTCCTAGGGGACAAATAATTAAACAAAACTGTTTATTAACATTTGAAAAAGTTTTGAATAAGAAGTCATGTGGTGCGACCAAAGTACAGGGTAAAATATTTATTAACGTAAATTAAGTGTGAAATGGGAAAATATATCCTAGAAAGGACCCCCACAGAACTATGTGACAAGGCGCGGTTGAATCAGGTTTTAAATGTCATGTGGTGCAACTCGCATAAAAATCTTTTAAGTTTACTGTTACAGTACTCATTAATGATTTGAATGAGATTTTGAGTTTTCAGTCTCTATTTTAATTTGGGTTATATTTATGTGCTTTACTCTTAATTGTTTTGTTTTTATATTTTAGGGATGCATAATAAATATCGGGCGATACTTAATGCGCATCTTGTCAGTGAAGTCGGTTTTTGTAATCAGTGCTAAGTGCCATCACCTGCGTGATTTGTCATTGAGCAGCATTTACTACACATAGCTGTTGTTCACTGACAAGCTGCACAAATCCATGTTCATTATCAGCGTGACTTTGTGCAGGTTGTCAGTGCTGCTCAATGTCAAACCACGCATTTGATGGCATATACCGCTGATTACAGAACCGGCAAGATGTGCATTAAATATTGCCCAATATTTATTGTGCATCCCTATGATATTTCTTAGTTAGTTAATTGCCAATACAACAATTATATATATATTTTTTTTTTAATCCAGTGAGACACTTAAATAAACTTAGGCTAAAGGATACTTTTTGCTATTCAGGTGGTGGCATGTCCATTCCTCCACTACCCAGTATGGCTCCTGCCCTGCCTCAGAGCGGTTTATCAACAGGGGACCGTTACGCTGCCCTGGCTGAGCTTGACAGTGCCCTCAGTTCAACCGTTACAAGTGGAAACGTACAAGGGTGAGAGATAACCGTATTACTTACTGCACAACCCCCCTTGCTTTTTAGTCTTTAATATTTTTTTGTGTGTTCATGTATATATTTTCGCATTTGCATGTGTTACCAAAGCGTGTTTGGAGGTGTCCCAGGACCTGCTGCACCTCCAGCTCAGCCAGGACTACCCAACATGCAACAGGGATTTACAGGTGGAGCCTTTAGGTTCTTTTAAGTAAGATAAAGGTTCAACATTTCCTTCTTTCAACTTACTCAACTCTTTTTACTGTGTAGCTGCCCCCTCCACAAACCCATTTGTGGCTGCTGGCATGGTTCAGGAGCCCATGTCCACAAATCCATTCCAAACCAATGGGAGAGCAGCAGCATCAGGTAAAACCTAGCTTTGGTCGAGATCAGCATGCCCGTTATGTGTGTGTCCATTTAAGGAATGAGCAGATGAAACATGCTACTCCTCCTCTGGTCTCCTTTTATTTACTTTAGCCTCATTTGGCACTGGCTCCATGAGCATGCCAGCTGGCTTTGGGAACACAACCAGTTACTGCCTGCCAACCAGTTTTAGTGGGACCTTCCAGCAGCAATTCCCTGGCCAAGGTCCCTTTCCCCCACCTGCAGCCTACCACCAACAGCCCAATGGTATGTGAGACTATATTTGTGTTTATGTGAGTGCGAGTTGGCCCAATCCCCCTGTGGCTTATGCCTTTCTTTTATGCATACTTTTCTAAGTCATGAGAAAGGCTTGGTTTGTATTGTATTAAGCATCAACTCTTTTGCTTTTTGTGCTTTGATATGAGTTTTGGTGTTGCATGTGATGGAGTAGCAGGTTCAGTGCTTCAGCGTTGTGTGTCAGTCTTATACACTAGCTCCATAGCCGTTCTTCTTTTACGGTCCTCCTCAGGGGGCTTTCCAGCCTACGCACAGGCCAAACCTATGGGCAACTATGGGCAAGCGGTCACAGGACCAGGCATCTCCAGCAACCCATTCATGG
This sequence comes from Puntigrus tetrazona, assembly GCF_018831695.1. Classification (NCBI taxonomy): domain Eukaryota; kingdom Metazoa; phylum Chordata; class Actinopteri; order Cypriniformes; family Cyprinidae; genus Puntigrus; species Puntigrus tetrazona. Next base: position 8,620,382 of record NC_056700.1, on the reverse strand, counting down.
TAAGCAAGCCAGTAAATGCGAAGTATGACGGACGTTCTTTATTAATTGCTTTAAAACAGTGGTTCTCAACCTTTTGGACTCAAAGGCCCCTCATAGTCCAACAAAGTATTTAAACGCCTCCCATAATCCAACTTAATATTTAAAGGGGTCATGAACTGCCTTTTGTTTGTTTGTTTTTTTTCATTGTGTACTGTTGTCTGATTTTTTACATTAAAATCCATCACGTTTTACGATTAATAAGGTTTTTCCTGTTCTGTTTTGATCACCTTCATCAGAACACTGTTTAAATAGGCATTGCAGTTCGGAAGCAAATGTCCGCTGCTACGATTCGCTAATAGTTGTGTATATACATCCTTCATAGATGGACGTTGCTGTGATTTAAAACATAATACATAACATACGATCTGTAATAACAGACAAAGCAACAGTGATAATGCAATAAAAGCTTACTCTCACTTGTGTATTGCTACATTACTGTCTAATTCAGTAATTACCTAATTAGGTACTTGGTAGTAGCCATTGTACTTGCATGAAATAAAATGTACTTATAGCGTAACTAAGGTATGGATCAGCCTATAATTACAGTTTGTAATTATGTAGATGTAACAGGCAGCTAGTGTTACACACATGTTACAGACAGAGTCTGTTACACAGCTACTTACACTTAAGTACGATCTTGAGACATTTTATTTTAAGTGTCTTATGCCTGTGTTATTCTGTAATTTTAATGTAATTAGAAAGGTATTACATGTATTTAAGCTGTGTATAAGGTTTACAGTATGGATACGCATGAAGCATATTTAAGTACTTCTTAAATCTTACTCAAATACTTGAATGTTAATACTTTGTTTTAAGTAGATGTCTGTGTACTTGAATTTATAATTACGTTCTATAAAGTCTATAACACACATGTGACCTTCTTTTGGTTTGCTCAAGTAGCTATGAAACAGACACGGTCTGTTTCTTCATCAGCTCTGATGGTTACCGTGTCTCGTCTTGTCTTCTCTTCAGGGCGGAGGTCCAGCGGGACCGTACCCCACAGGAGGTTCCTCCACCAACCCCTTTCTTTAAAGCGCTTTTTACGCCACATCCCAGCAACGTCATGCACACATTCCGCATCACCAATGCTCTAAAACATTGTCTTCAAGAATCTGAAAGTATTCAGATTTTGTATTTACTGCACTGAGTCTTCGACATTTCTAGAGAAAGAGCTGTGGATGCGCAGGTGACGGTCTTCCCCACCCATCTGTGTATTCTGGACAAAACTCCACGATTGTCCCTCCTCATTTATGCCTTCGACTCAATAAGTAACGTTTTATGCCTAGAAAGTAAGCTCCTTGTGCATATCAGCATTTGTAATCCTTTTAAAAACATGTTATTCACAAAGAGAAACTGTGACAGAACAGCAGAACACAAAGGTGTCTAGGGATGCTGTGATTAGCTGTACAAACAACTTCAGTTTGTCCTTAGCACCTGCTCTAGCGGAAATGTTTCGTTCTGTTGAGGCCAAAACACATCGCGAGGAATAGACGCGTCACTAATCGCCTCAAGGAGGTAAGAAAACATGGTTTGGATTAAAACCTGACACCTATTGTAGGGGCAGAGGAGCTCAGCACAAGTGGCTATGTAGATAAAGCAGGTGTCTACAGCACAAAAGGACTGAAGTAGATGTACGTGGTAGATTTGCTTTTCTATGATCTCCCCTCGGGCTCTCTATAGCTGCACCTTGGGAAATCGGCAGGTGTAACCTGCGGTGTTCTCCGTCGATGGATTTTTGACCACATCAAAAGTTACCATTACAGGTATACAAGTTAATGTGTACATATATAAATATATGTATAAAATATTAAATGATTTTTAACTACTGTGTTACATGTGTCTGTTTGGTTTTTTCTTTACTTAGCAAAGCTGTAGTTTTTAGTTTGTTCTAAATGATATACGGGGAGCTACATATGAGTAATTTGTGGAAATAATACAATGTTTATATATCACACCCTAACACATGCACTGTTGGACAAAGATTGGAATAAATTATATTTTTACTCTTTTTGAAAGGCTTTTACAAAAAAAAAAACTTGGCAGAACAACTGTTTAACGTGTATAATAGAATGATCAAGGGAAACTGGAGACTGAAGTCATCTAAAATAATATAAAAGTGTGTTAAAATAGAAAATGGCTGTTTTAACTAAATGTTTTTTTTTTTTTTAAAGCTCTTATGGTGAGCATTAATTAAAGCTTTTTTTAATTGTTCTGTACTTTTGGGTAGTTTCAGGTAGGAACGTGTTAGCTAATAATCACAGAAGAAACTGATGCTGAAATGTCTATTCTACCCACTGGAGCAAATAAAAAGCAGATTGGATTAATGAATCCAACTTAACACCAGAATGAGCGAGACGTGCTTTTTTAGGTTCATTAAATCTCTCCGTTCTTGTGTGAACAGTCATCGAACGTTCTGCGGAGCGTTTTAATTAATGCCTTTAATTACAAGAAAACTTATAAGGTTGATCATTTCTTAATTTATTCTGTTAAAGATGAAGATGACGTAGATAGCAAGAGCATCCTGCCTCTGACAGATTGTGATATCTAAATATGTCGTTAATAAATGTGTAGTGAAATCGCACCAAAAATCACAAATTTTGTGCTCGCTTGTTACTATAATAAGCGAACACAAACTCCAAGCAAATCTCACAAACAATGTAGGCCTACTTTTCTAAATATCAGCCTATGTGCTATTAATTTTATACAATAGAGCAGAGCAAGGCGTTCTGAATGAATGAATGAATGAATCAGTTTTTTGAAAGAATCGAGTGATCCAGTGAATCAACCGTCCATTCAGATGCTTCTTCCCATTATGTATAGCCTACTATCCACCCTCCCTAAATAGTACTCAAAACTACATCTATCACATAGAATTTGAGATGGATAGTATACACATTGGAGCACAGGCACTTGTTTCGTTTATAATTGAATCAGTCGTTTTGAACGAATCGTTTGAGTCAATAGATCATTTATTCAAACAGGGACTTGCTGCCACCTACTGACTATTTTGTTGCCATTTATTTATCCATGACAGACCTAAACCAGCTAATAGGACAGGAAACTTTATCAATATTGGCCATAATTATTTTAATGGTAGGCCCCAAAAGAAAAATAGTACAAATAATAATTATTTTAATACGGTGTTGTTATGTGAAATAAAAACTTTTTTTAATGAGACATTTTACAATAAGTGTGCAAAGTTAGCCACAGGACCCATTAAACCCACCTCCCAAAACACACCATCCCCCCTGATTCTTTTCCACAGTTCGACCACTGTCAGTATTTCCCTCCGGAGATGACGCGGGCGGCGAGTCTCCGTTGTCCTGGTAACGCGTCAACTGTGTCAGGGCGGGAATGGCGAGCTTACTGGAAGAAACTCTGTTTGAGATCAGTGGGCAAGGTCCTGCACCTATGAAGGACTATTTCCACTTTGCAATAACAAAATCTCAGGTTTGTCGAGTTTTTAAACTGTTAACACAAGTTACTAATTATACCTTTGTGACAAAAATACTTCTGTTTGTTCATCTCTTTTCTTATAGACCCTCAGAAAGCAATGAATTGTAGTCAGAGTCTGTACCATATTAGTTGGTTGAGAATGAGTTTAACATATTTGTTCATCGGGTCACTTTTAGTCTTTAATGAGCCTGCTGGACATGCATTCAACAGGAAACAGGAGCTGAGAGTTTTTTGTTTGTTTCTTTGGGTTTCTCTCCCCCCCACCCCACCTTTATTGTATTATCCTAATTCTAAACATAAGCATCCTTCACTGCAGGTAATTTGGAGCTGGTGGAAGATATCATTGAGATCAGACTGCAGGAATACACCACCGGGACAACTAAGAGAATTTCATGAAGACTTCTTAGAAGACAGTCGTCTCCAAAGTAAGTCATTCAGTCAGTATTAGCATATTATTGTGCATATTTGCTGTTCCAGACTGCTGTACACTTCATGCTTCAAAGCAACATTTCAAATAAAGTGTGTGAAAGTCTCCTTTTGTAAACCGAGGCTCATTTAATGAACAATCTGATCTGTCTCTTCCAGATCAAGTGGCCACGGTATTTGGTCTTCACATCTTGCAATACTCCAAAAATTTATGCCAGGGCCACTATGATTACATTGTGCGTCTCCCCAATGCTTTACTTTTCAACATCATGGAACATCTGGACCTTGAAGACATCTCAGTCGTTTCACGCACCTGCCGTAGGTTTAGAAAAGTAAGTCCTATTGTAAACCTATTGTTCCACAAAAAAACAAATGGCTTTCATTTAAGCACATATTTCAAGCAAAACATTTAACCTAAAATGTTAAAATTTAAATGTACTTTTTAAGGTTGCTGCGTGTTCAATGGTTACATGTAAAATGTCTACGTTGTCTGTTAACTCTGTTGTTGGGTTATTTCTCTCCAGCTTTGTAACTCCGAGGAGTTCTGGGAGCAGACCGTGAGGAAGCATTGTGACACTGTGTCACCAACAGTGGAGGCTTTAGCTAAGGAGGTTGGCTGGAGGACAGTTTTCTTCACCAACAAGCTGCAGCTGCAGATGCAGATTAGTCGACGGAAGCAGAAGGAGAGTCAGCCCTGCGAGGATAAAAACGAGCCAAGTCTCTCTTCGGTACCTTTGGAGTAAACGATTGAAGACTGTGAACAAAGCCTTTTTTAAGTCTAAGGCTTCATTTTTCAAAAATATCATTTTTGCCTTCATTGAAGATTCATTTTTGCGAATGGTGTGCATGCACTGACTTTGTTGTACATCTGACAGACTGTTGCATTTCTTCAAATCTAAAATGTTTTTAAACCAATGAAAAAAAACCCTCTTATAATACCTCAAATATAGAACTTGATTGATATATTGTTGCAAACAAACAGTCTTGTTTTGTTCGTAAAAAGTAATAGCACATTTCAATGATATGTCCTACTGTATATTTATACATTTTACTAATTAATACAAACACTGAAACAAAATACTATTTAGGCAAGTTTTTAAAAAATCCAATCCAATATTTTCACAGCTCATCTGTAACTGGATTCCTTTGAATCATAGCCAGATAACCATGGCAATTCATAATTACCTTCAGCAGTCGTTAAAACCTGTCAAAACCAATCATATCTCGAACATTCTCAGCTGTTGGAGAAGGGCCAATTTATCACTTCACCTCTCCTTGATAATTTTAAATAACAGTATGCTTGAGATAATAACACTTGAGTTATTTATGAGCGTGCGGTTAAAACACACCCCTCATATTCTCAGTAGTTTACCGTTGCGCGGCGTTGATTCACAACACAGGAAAAGACTGTGTGTGGGGGGGGATATTGGAAACCCGAGACACTGAGACCACTGGCTGCAGGTGAGAATCACTCAGAAAATCTGCATCTGTGAATAAGCATGACAAAGACCACAGGGAAGGATACTGCAGGGCACAATCGTTCATTTTAGCTCCAGACAAGCAGAGGGAGAAGGTGATTCTGAGATTGAATATGATTTATTAATCAGGCTCAAGCAACAAGTGGCAGATGAAAAATGACTAACACCAGTGATCGGATGGATTTGCCTTTTGTGCTTCAAAAAGGTAAGTGGATTTCTAGTTTTCTGACACCTAGCTTAAAATGGCATCCAAAATGTTGGTCGGATTTCTAGTTTTCTTGAATGCACCGTGAAGCATCTGCTCGTGTAGATTCATTGGTGCTGTAAAAATTATTATCTTATTTTATTGGTCTTCTCAATGTCACATTGTTTGTTGACTTTTTTTCATTTTCTCAAGGGACCAGCTCCAATCTAGCTGACAGCAGTAGGCTTTTGGAGACCATAAAAGCATTTGTCCACTTTGGAGCTTTCGTTGTCAGCGGTCTCTTTACCTGCCTCATCATAGCGACAGTGCGGCACAACCAGGAGCTGCGCCAGAACCCTCGCTACGTCCTGTTGTGTCAGCACTGCATCTGCGTGACCGGCTTCAACGTCATGGGCGGCGTCGTGCACGGCCTTCGCAGCCTGCGCTGGCCAATCTCTCGAATCGCCTGCTGGATCCTCTTCGACCTGCAGGTGGTGATGGCACGAGGTCTGATGATCACCCTCTCCCTGATGTCCATCAGCACTTGTCTGTCCATTTGCATGCCGCTCCGCTACCCCATTCTGGTCCAGCGTTTGTACCGCTGGATCGCGTTGGTGGCTTGCGTCCTAGCTCTGCTCAACCCTGTAGTGTTCACCGCCCTAGCCTGTGTGCGCTTCCCGTGGGACTACGTGGTTGGGCTGGACACGGAGTGCTCTACGGCATTGGAGGGCACTGCGTGCATCGCCAGCGCTTTGGCATTGCTGTTACTGCTGGTGCTGCTCATCATCATAAGCTACGTGGCGATTTACCTGGAAGGCAGACGTGCTGGCCATTTCACGCGATCCAACAGTAAAGGCCGGTGCACCATTCTCATCCACAGCCTGCAGATGAGCCTGCACATTGTTCCCTCTCTCGTCATCATCTCCCGGCATCAGGAGGCATTTCCTGTAGCCGTGTCGATTTTTGTCCTCTTTAGTTTCGCGCAGTCGCTGAGCCCCGTGGTGTTTGGCCTGCGCTGCAAAGAGCTCTACAAGGAGATGCCGCAATTTCTGCAATGCTTCTGGGGAGGCTGCGGCAGCTGCGTTCACATTGGGAGCGTGGAGAGCACCAGCACTGGGACAATCGCTAGTGCGGAGACCGCCGCCAGCATAGAGACTAATGCCTCCACTTGTTTGACCACGTCTGCCATTAACACAGAGCATGACACAGAAAATGAGAGGTCAGACTTCAATGAGTTAACTGTATAAATTAGAAACGAGAGGGACGAGGTGGACAAAGCTTCAAAAATGATAGTCTGTGACAGTGGCCCTTTCATTTAAAAAAAAATGGAATAGGGAGGTCAAGACAAGCTACGAGTGAGTTTTGTTCATTCGTTTTACATCCCAGATCGAGAATAAACAATATAAACGTCAAACGTTTGGGATCAATACATTTCCTCTCACAACAGTTAACAACAGAGCCTTAAATTCACTTACTATTTATTTTTTACATGTAAATTGCATATAATGCAATTTTTAAATTAACTTTTAAATTACACGATTTCTATTTGGTGTTAAAAAATAGTTATTTAAACAGTGAATGTCATCATTTGTATCATAAAAGATTTATTTAAACATGCATCAAAAATTTACACCAACAGGTAAAGTAAAATATGGACTAATATTTCTCAAAAATCTCTTCCCCGGGCTTATAGAAAATAACTAGCTGTAGACAACGGTGACTTGCCTGAGGTTATTTGTTATTAATAATGTTATATGTTATATATTAATAATGTATAATGTTATTTGACATTTTGTTTATAAGATATTTTAATGATGTCCTTTTGCTAAAACTGGCTTCTATACAGCAATCTGTCTAGCCACATCAAAGAGCGCCAAATGGGCATTTATTGTCTAAATTTTCTTTTAAAAAATTGATAGATTTATTCAGTACATGTACAGAAAATTAGACCCGTACAGAAAATCACCGGTATGAGTATGTGTCTCATCGTACACAATGTATGTGTACATAAAATGCAGGAAAACTGACTAAATAATTACTGTTACGAAAGACTATAACACAAAATACCGTTCTTTTGAGCAAAAATATATATTTTATAAAACAAGTCATAATGACCCTTATATTTTAAATGGTGGTTGACGTGTTGACACTGAAGGCTTTTTCATCATATGACGCCTTCATTATGAACTTCATAATCACGAATCATGTCTTTGGCCAAATGTAGGTGCTTTTGCATGAAACTATCTGTGTCTTTGTTACACACTGAATCTAAATGTATTTTTGACTAACGCTTTAAGGTTATTTTGGTGCCAAAAAAAAGGTATGTCAGTAGCACATGCAGAGTGTAACTGGTAGTCATTAAAATGTAACCAGCTAGTTTCTGTTAGTGAGCGAAAGCGTACTTAACTGAATTTCAGCGAGCACCCTACTACGACCTACGACCTTACCTATTGAAGGTAAATAATGGCAGTGTCGTATTGCGTCTGACGTATGTCTGTCATGACGTGCATTTAAATGCGATGTGTAGACTTTTTATACCGATTTCACAGTAATTCGCACGTGTTTTTCTATCTGCAATTCATACGTGTGGCCGCACCTGTTCAACTCCTAAACCCACCTCTTACAGAAAAAGGTTACCCGTCAGCATATACAACTCGATAGTTCATAATAAACAAATGTACTTGAAAAACTCTAAATAAAATGTCTGTTGTAATATATATAAGTGTTACTGTTTTGATGTTATGATGTTTTATATTGTATTCTGTAATATGCATAATGGATTTAAGTGATATCATATTATTTAACTATTTTGTAATTACCTATTTATGTGTTTATTTCTTCTGTTGTTTATCCCAGTTTATGTTGTTTAATACTCTGCATAGCATGGAAAGACATCACTATAATAAGCTGTTTTTTGTTGTTGTTTTTAATGTAAAAGGCGGACTTACATTCGTTTGCGGCTGTAATCCTCTCGATTCAGTTCTGTGTATATTAATACGTGCATTGACTTTTCAGACAGCTGTTTTTTTTTATGTAAATAACAGCAGCATCCAAGGCGGACTTATATTCCTTTGTGTATATTAATACGTGCTTTGACTTTTCCATTGTCTCGCTTGCTTTGTCATTGAATGTAAACAACACATTCAGTCACAGATCAGTTGTCTCTAGCTGTATTCCAGTTCTAGCAAATGAGATTATAACCTAAAAGCTTTGCCATTAACAACATTTTGTAGAATGATGAACAATGTGGCCATAATAACTCACACAGGCATTGTGATGTGAGATTTATTAGAACATTTTTATGCATATTCCATAATTCATAATACCACTTCCACCATTGGAAAAAGTCCATCCTCTGTTGTCCTTTCACATCAAAATCCACTAGTATTTATTTAGGACAGTTTCGGATTGTATCTTGCCCTTGGATTGTTTTCGGGGTTTTTTTACATGTATATATGTGTCTATTCCTCGCCAAGCCTCCCTTCATATTTAACACCAGGTGCATTGGACTAAGCTTTGTAGCTGACAATAGAACTGCATTAGCATTTCTTGGCTCAAATGAGGTTCACCTGGGAAACATGATAGCTGATGGGAAGTCAGTGTATGAATATAATGAATTAGAATGAAAAATACATTAAAACACTTTAGAGTAGGACCAATTCTCTATTAACTAGTTGCTTATTAGCATACCAACTATTAACATTTTTTGGCTGTTTATTAGAATTATAAAGCACATATTCTGCATCACCATACTCTACATCTCTTTTCATACCCAGTACCTGAACTTAAAAACTACCTTACTAACTATTAATAAGCAGCAAATTAGTTTATTTAGGCAAGCGCTGTAGTTCATGGTTGATTAATTTTGAAAATTCTTCAGCCGTGATTTATTCACGATACAGCACAGCCTCTTGTACCTTATTTCTACACACACACACACACACACATATATATATGTTAACATTTTGCTTGAATTTGATGTTTTTCTTTAAAATCACGATGTTTCTTCTTAGTTGTTTTTATCAGTTATGTTTATCAGGGGTCTATGTCACCATCTAATATTGTTAAATTAATATTTATTGCATATTTCAGTTTATGATGGTGTTTAGTGTTTGTGTGAATTACACTGAGCACCTTCTATATATTTTCTTCATATTTAAAAGCTACTTCAAACCGTAAAATAAAAAAAAAACTTTGTTACTTTAATTTTTTTAACTGTATTATTCCGGCAACCACATCTGCCAGTTTTCCACCATAGATTTTACAGATTTGTTAAATATTGTCTGAATGTATACCAGATTTATTGCATTTGTCTACCTGTTTGCACAACACACACACACACACACACACATATATATATATATATATATATATATATATATATATATATATATATATATATGATCAATGCTGAAAGGTTAATTGATCACTGCTGAGAGACATTCAGTGCCGTGTTGCTCCTGTCCATCTGAAAGTAAGATGTTTATTTTCATGCGTTTCTCGATCAAAGTTCTTTCCACAACTTGAATGATTCTTACTAGTTAATAAATCATCCACTAGAGGGCAGTGTGACTTGATGAGATGAAACACACTACACTAGAACCGCAGGACCTGTTGTTGACGATTAGCATGAGAGCTAGCTGTGAAGCTCTGACTGTAACCGATCAACAACAATCCCCTTTTTTAGCTTCACTATGAAATATAAATACTAGACCTATTTACTCTTGATCTAAAACATTTTTGTAATAAATACAGATTTTTACATACTGTGTCCTTAAGCTGATGTTTAACTTGTACTATGGCCTGTCACACTTACACTAAACCTAAGCATTGACTGGATTTACTGTTTGTTTACTGTGCTTGTCTGTAAAAGTGTGTTATATATCTCTGAACAAATTTACAGATGTCCTTTTTTATTATAATCTTGGTAGCAGACACGGTAATGCAGTAAACTATTGTTTTATTAATATCAAACGTACTAGGCCTATGCTGTATTTTATATTTTGAAAATAAACATTGTCATATCTGGCATATTAGGCGACATCAGCGTGTATTTATATTAAATGTTGAACAAAAACCCGTTCTTGGTGTATTTTGCGATTTGTGCGAGTGACCCGCTGATCTGCTCAGTACTTGTGTCTCTGGGTTAAAAGCAGATGGGGGATTGTTAGTCTGTTCTCTCCCTCCACCACCTCTTTAATCCTCTCTCGTAAGAGGAGGTGATCTCCAGGTGAGACAAGGCGATCCTACTGCCATGAAGGACAGAAATGACTACCTAGCTGTGTCAGATCTAGAGAGAAAAGTGAATATGTGCAAAAAAAGTATATATACACTTACTATATATATGTCTGGATACATATATATCACTATATATATCCAGATATATGACAATTAGTTCAAGAAATGTACCTGCTCCTTAACATCCGGTTCTGCTTTTGCAGCATGCATTTTCATTCCTATGGTTTTCACACAAACACTAATACAATGAGAAACTTCCAGACTGTACCATAACAGCCATAATCCATTTTATTTTCCCCACACTGATTTTAAAGCATTTTCAGCCACCGATACATCTTCTAAACTCATAATAACCACATATAGTTGGCTGGGGTTTCAACATGACCTAGAAAGTTTGATTGAGCAGCTTTAACGTCTCATTGCTGTGGACGTGAATGAGACCCCCTCCTCTCACTCTGTTTTAGAAACATAAGACACTTTTGGTATGGATTAACTCATATTAGCTTAGCTTTAGCGGACTGAATTAGCTTATACTGATGCGCACCACTTTAGATACAGAGATCGCGCCCAAATAGTAGGAGAATTGTGTAATTTCTGTTACTAGGCTACATGACCTCTGAACACTACAGCATACAAAATGACAACCAATAAAGCATAACTGTAACCAAGTGTGGTTCATCTTGATCCACGATTAATTTGCCTTTCGTTTTTACGTAATATATATCTTTGTGTATACTTATATATTGTTTTATCTCGGCATTTCATTTTCTCGACAAACTGACCTATTTAAAAGTAACAAATGGCGTGAGATATGATGTGATGGACTGTTTGTGAAATGAAACCACTTTGAACGGTCACCCAGGCTAATGTAGGCGATCTCAGTATTTCATCACAAAGTACAAAGAAGGAATTAATGTGAAAGGTAATGCTCATTAAAGCAGGTCTGAGAGACTGGCACACTGCAGAAATGAGGCCAGTGCAGCAGAGTGCAACTTTAACTTTCCTAGCAAGACCACTGTAGACTTCAATAAAAATCACGAGCAGGACAAATAATGGTTCATATTTGATGATGTCATAATAATATCACATTTCGGCAGAATTTGTGACACAAGATCATTACTTGCATTCAAAGTAAATCACGTCATAAAATGTATTTATATTGTGTTGAATATTTATCAGCTTTATTCCTGCATAAATGCCATATGACATGCCCATCAATAAAGAAAATACTGCCTTTCTCTTTAAAGTAGGATTAAAACCTCAACTGCTTACAATTTTGCCAGACCAGTGAGCATATGCATATGCTTATGTGATAGATTAGAATGAATCCATGTGTGAACACAGAAAGCATGTGGCAGGAACATATTGACACACTTTTAGATTCTTAAAGATCCCTCTGAATCAATTGTTTTAAAAGTTAAAAAGGTGTATGTGACTACGTTAACAATGCTAAATTAAAAATAGGCAACTGCTAATATTTTAAATCAGCAAGTTAAATGATTTAAAACCATATAACTGATTGTGTCAATAGATCGTCCCTTTCTTTGGTATTTGGTGTGGCAATAGCACATTAGCCAATGGCCTATAAACAACAGGAGAAAGTTTTAGTGCATCCTGCTAGCCTCAGCATTTTGTACACTCCATGCTGAGCTGTTAGCTCTCACATTTTTGCTCCTCTCATCGTATCACCATTTATGTTTAGACAACAGAGCCCGATGGCCATCCGTTTACTAGCGCTCTGCATCTGCCTAAATATAGTCAGCCCTAAAGCTTCTTAGTGGGAGAACCCTCTTATAAGTTCCTTTCCTTGAATAGTAGCTGAGTATAGACCACACAAATATACTTAAGCGAAAATCCCTTGCAGGTATTTAATTCTAAATGAGTAATTACTGGGTTGTCAGTGTGTCTTGGTCTGCAGGTGCATGTGTCTTAGTGGCTCATTCGCGCCTTGGCTTCGTAGCGAGTCGCACACAAAAGCACTGGCAGTAGCATCTTCTAGCCTAATAACGCAGAGCTTTCGGAGCTTTCCATTTCTCGGAGGCGACTAACCAGACGCAGCCGCCAAAATGTGTGACATGGGGGGACTCGATAACTTGGTGGCCAACACGGCCTACCTAAAAGCCCAAGGGGGCGATGACAAGGAAATGAAGAAACGTCGCCGAAGTCTCTCTTTACCCAAGCCAGAGCAATGTGCCGCACTCCGCTCGAGTCTGGACAAGGACTTTGATTCCCTCTGCGATAAGCAGCCTATTGGAAAGAAGTTGTTTCGCCAGTATCTGGATCAAGCAGCGCCAGAATTCAAGATCGCTGCAGAATTTATGGATGATCTAAACGACTGGGAACTGTCAGAGGCCGCCGCCAAAGACAAGGCCCGTACGAACATCATCAATAAGTTCTGCAAAGATGGCTCCAAGAGTTCCCTCACTTTCCTGACTGGAGATGTAGCGACCAAGTGCAAAGCGGTTACTGACAAAGATTTCGAGGAGGTGATGGGACAGGTGAAGGAGGCCACCAAAGAGTTCCTAAAAGGCAAGCCGTTTACAGATTACCAGACAAGCGAATTATTTGACAAGTTTTTGCAGTGGAAAGAGTACGAGAAACAGCCAATCAGTGATAAGTACTTTTATGAATTCAGGACACTTGGAAAGGGCGGATTTGGAGAGGTAGGTTCAATTAGCATACATTTTAAAAGGTGCTATAAATTCTGAGTACATATCATGGTGCAGTTTCTCAAACTTGTGAATCATATACACTTCCAGGTGTGCGCAGTGCAGGTTAAGAACACCGGCCAGATGTATGCCTGCAAGAAGCTCTGCAAGAAGCGCCTCAAAAAGAAACATGGCGAGAAAATGGCCCTGCTAGAAAAGAAGATCTTGGAGAAAGTCAACAGCCTGTTCATTGTCAGCCTGGCCTATGCTTACGACACCAAGACCCATCTCTGTCTGGTCATGAGCTTGATGAATGGAGGTGACCTCAAGTATCATATCTATAACATTGGTGAGAAGGGTATCGAGATGGAGCGGATCATTTATTATACAGCTCAGATTTCAACCGGGATCCTCCACCTGCATGCCATGGACATTGTGTACCGTGACATGAAGCCAGAAAACGTGCTCTTAGATAGCCAAGGCCAGTGCCGACTTTCAGATCTCGGTCTCGCTGTGGAGATCGCTGTTGGAAAGACAATCACCCAGAAGGTGAGTAAAACGCATCTATACTGTGATCGACAACTGAGTATGCCTTTGTGGGTAGCATTTTATTCATTATTAACTTAGACTTTTCTCTCAAAAAAATGCTAATTTTATTCTTATTAATAGTTAGTAAGGTAGTTGTTAATTTTATATATTGGGTAGGGTTAGGTTAGATGTAGAATGAAGTCATGTACAGTAAAGCATTAATATGTGCTTAATTACTACTAACAAATAGCTATATTCTAGTAACGTGCATGCTAAAAAGCAACTAGTTAAGAGACCCTAAAATAAAGAGTTAAACCTTGGTTTAATAACTAGCATGGAGAGTCTCAAACTATTAATAGAGATGAACAACTGTAATATCAGAATGTCAGACTACCTAACACTCATTTTGGGGGGATTTTATACTATAAATGTTATTCCAACTAGATTAGGGCTAGTTTTAAAATGAAGAAAGAAAATAATCTATACTACTAGTTTTATCTAATGAAACTAAATGGGCTCTTTGCTAGCTAAGTTGGAAAAACTGCACATACACATATCTTTTGTCATGCATAGCTGTGAAAAAACAATAATTTTTGCAACTGTAGTTATGTCATTTCTTAGCTCACAGATCACTTGAGCTAAGTGGTCCCCAGAACAGAGTTTGAGATCACTGGTTTAGTTAAAATCTTTGTTTACTTTATGTGTAGCCAAGGACTTTAGATATTTTCAGTAACACTGTTAGCGACCTTAGATTGTTCGTCTTTTACGCTGTAAATCTGGATTATGGCCGTGTTAGCATGGTATTCTGTGCCTGTTATATAATTCCTGGGGATCTTCATCAATCCGAGCGTAGCTAAAACAAAGACTGCATGAAGAAGCTCAGTTAGCTGCAGTGTCCTTACCTGCACCCTTGGCTTATTGTCTCTTTAAGCTTTTGCATTGGTAGGCCACAGATAATTGTGATTGGAAGGACCCTTCATTAAACTATATCAGTATTCATATCATAATCTGGTCTGCATTGATACTCTAAGCTAAGTTACTTCATCCAGAGTGTCTACATGCTTCACCTTTACCCAAGAGGTGTAATAAACTAGGTCAGTGTTATGCAAAATAGCATGTAATCTATAGCTGTTGTTATGTTTATTAATGCAGTGTAGCATTGCCGGTAGTAAAAGAACAGTACACCATTAACAACTGAGACGCATGATGAAATGGACTAATAAAATTATGATTGATGAAACACATGGCCCGATTTCATATACAGGGTTTAGCCTAAGACAGGATTAGGCCATAGTTCAGTTAGGACATTTAAGTAATTTTTAGAAACATGCCTTAGAAAAAAGCTCTGCGGATGTGCATTCTGAGACAAAACAAAGGCACTGATAGTTTTAGGGTCAGTTTCTTACAGTTAAAAAAAGCTCAGATTTACATTTAGTCTAGAACTGGGCTTAAGCATTGTCTGTGAAATTTGGGGTAAGTGATTTTATTTATTTATTTATTTTGGTCATAGTAGAGATTTGTGGGAGTAAAGTGGAAGCTTGTTCGAGGAGTTATGTGACAGGTGACAAATATCTGACCGACAAAATCAAATCAATCACACAAATTAGGTTAATCAAACCTTTAACTTATTCTCAGAATGTGAAGGTGTTATAGAAAGTGGTTATCTAACTAAATGGTTTAAAGTGTTAGAAGCTACATTTGTAATGACATGTTACATTTGTAAAGATACATTGCACATATAACAGGAGTATACTACCTTTATCATGTTTTTCCACAGCTCTATCTTTTTTGTTTTATTTTGTGTGGTATTCATATTTTCATATCACATTTCTAATGCTCACACCTGTGGACAAAAGGAGGTTTCATATTCAGTGCCGCCTCTCATAACTTGTTCATTTTTGATATATTGTCAAATGTCATAATAGAAACTTTCATGCCGTGACCCTAAGCTTATTATCCAGTGCCCTTCTTGAGTCCTCAATGCAGGTTGAAGCCCAAGCTGAACCACCGGGGGTTTGGTTGGCTTTACACTCCTGATCCTCTTAGATAGAATTACACAAATCTGTCTCTGATCAGACAGCCAAAGGCTAGGGACGCGCTTTTTTTATATTTGTCGCATGAAATTTATATGTTTAAAGGCTATGTGTTTATCACTGCTCTTTGCAGTCATTTCCCTTTCTTTATTGATGGTTGCCTTAATCTTCTTGACATTTCACAACTTTAAAGACCTGACCCAGCAGTTTGATTTATGTAACTACACTATATGCACAAATTATAGCTTCAGTGGTCTGAAGGTCTAGGTCATTCTAACTTAGGTAATCTAATTATGTTAGTCTGGCACAATGACCGTGCATCTTTTCCCATGTAATCACTATTTTTTAGCTTGACCGAGCCTAACCCTGTCGATTACTATATCTTGTTAATTGTTTTCTGAATTTAAAGAGATTTTTATTTTTGGACTGCCAGCAAATTTCCCGCTTAGTGTTATATTAGTATAGATCATTTAGATAAAAAACAATGCTTTTGTCTGGAACATCTTAGTTATTTAAAACAATTGTGTTGTTGTAACTATTACTGTGCCTTAATTGGATTTTTAAGCTCCCATAGTGATCTGTCTTAAAGCCGTACATCGAAGTAAATCGAA
This sequence comes from Puntigrus tetrazona, assembly GCF_018831695.1. Taxonomy (NCBI): domain Eukaryota; kingdom Metazoa; phylum Chordata; class Actinopteri; order Cypriniformes; family Cyprinidae; genus Puntigrus; species Puntigrus tetrazona. The sequence goes on along the minus strand of NC_056700.1, from coordinate 8,603,741 downwards.
GAGCTCTGTTTTTAGGTTAGGTAATATATAGTTATTAATGAATGACTCCAGGTGAAAGCATCTTTGTATACAAAGGAGCACATGTGCCCATTTGAGCCTAAGAATGGATGTCTTTATATAACCAGACTGTCCAGTTCATCACAGTGGATCGGCACATGACTCCTGACAGGTAGTAGAGGATTACAATTAAGCTTCTTCTTTCTGGCAAAGAGAGGAAATGAGGTACAAGCAATAGATAGGGTAATACTTACATAAAATGCTCTACTACCACAGTGCTGTTATCTTAAAAAAATTCCTCTGACAAACAGCTATGCTCTTAACACCCCGACGGGACAGAATTGCATCTTTTCTAACCAGTTTCCCACAAGAATTGATAACATTAAAAAGTTCAGTCTGAACTTTTGTCCCTCAAATGCTTTGGCTCTCTTTTCGCAGGCTGGAACGGGTGCATATATGGCCCCAGAAATCCTCACCGAAACCCCATACAGGACATCAGTGGATTGGTGGGCCCTTGGCTGCAGTATCTATGAAATGGTAGCTGGATACACCCCATTCAAAGGTCCTGAAGCCAAAAAGGAGAAGGTGGAGAAGGAAGAGGTACAGAGGCGTATCATTAACGAGGAACCTAAGTTTGAGCACAAGAATTTTGACGCCCCCACCATAGACATCATCAAGCAGTTCCTCAAGAAGAAGATTGATGAACGTCTTGGCTGCAAGTAAGTCCTTCTATCCCTCTTAACCTCCTGATCCTTCAGTGTGATCTGAGGTGTTAATGCAGGATGTGTGGACCCTAACCTGTTTGAAATCCTTTACCACAATGTTCTTCACTGGTATTCCAGTAAACTGTATTTTTCCTGTTTCCAAAGGAATGATGATCCCAGGAAGCACGAGTGGTTCAAGTCCATCAACTTTGCTCGTTTGGAGGCCGGCCTTATCGATCCACCCTGGGTGCCCAAACCCAATGTTGTCTATGCAAAGGATACAGGTGACATTGCTGAGTTCTCTGAAATCAAGGGTATTGAGTTTGACGCAAAGGATGAAAAGTTCTTCAAGGAGTTTAGCACAGGTGCTGTGTGCTTTGCCTGGCAAAAGGAGATGATTGACACTGGACTCTTTGACGAGCTCAGCGACCCCAACCGGAAAGAATCATCCGGTGGTTTAGATGATGATAAGAAATCAGGCACTTGCACGCTTCTGTGAGAGGACCAATCCAGCCACCCAGCCCAGAATTCACCAGCAAATGCTTTCAGTGGCACCACTAACATGAATGAAACTGTGCTCTTTGTCGAAGAAGAGTGGCCCATGACTGGAAAGAGATGGGATGTTAGTCCATTGTAGCATAGAAGGACACAGTTGCACAGCCACATGGTCTGAAAAACACTCTAAACCATCCATGATGTGGTGGACTGAACTTTGGACCAGTCAGGGAAGTTCTTCTCTGCAGTTCCTTTATGTCTTGTGAAGTAGTCAACCTCCTATCCAACAGGGGGTGCAATTAAAAGTACTATTCCCTATTGAGAAGATGCTAGAAGTTTAGAGGACTACAGGCCACCTAAAGATTGTGATATAACAATAGCGACTCAATGTAATCGGCAGCAGTTTGTGATCAGAAGGCAGAGATGCGTGGATATGCAAGGTGAAGTCATTCCCAAGAAGCAGCGGCCTGCGTTTCAAACATCTCCTGCCTTGCCAAATCACAGTTTATTTGTGGATTAGTTCTTGGTGTACTAGTACACAATTGGCATCTACACATACTCTTTGTAAGACTTTAAGAAGCTACCGAATGTCAGGCCCAGACGGAATCAGCAAATTTCGTTTCGTTTTTTGAATTCGGAATTCTGTGGAATGTTCTACAAGTTTACAGGTAGCTGAAAGTAAAATTACATGAGCCAAAGTTACTGTATCCACCAGTCGATTTTCTAAACCGTTTGTCCTACATACACTCTCAGAAAAAAAGGTACAAAAGCTGTCACTGGGGCGATACCTTTTCAAAAGGGTCATGTTTGTATCTAAAGGGTTTTATTTTGGTACCTTAATGGTACATATTAGTATTTAAAGTCTACATATTTAAACCTAATAGGTACAGAAAAAGGTACCGCCCCAGTGACAACTTTTGTACCTTTTTTTCTGAGAGTGTAGGGTTGCTTGAGCATGCCTCAGCAGTAGAAAAGAGAGGAAAGACTCCAGAGAGATGGCTAATCCATCACAGGGTGAAAGTTGTGAAAATATATAACAAAGTAATTGCAAAGGATGCAGAAATGGTGGACGTTCCAGTTTGCACAGATTCCATGTGGGCCTGTTTGTGAAACAGGTAAACATCTACATGCTAACAAAGTGCATTTGAATGAAGTGTGTCATTGCTCAACAGAGCTCGAATGACCTCTTTTGTAGAAAGTCTCGCACAAATTGTTAACTCATGACCTCCATGCTTGTGATCTTTGATAGCAGGGCTTTTCTGATTCTGCCTCTTGTGTGTATAAATATGTACATATAAATATGACTTAATAAATCAGCTTATATTATTAGCTCTGAAATCAGAGCTTGATTCCTTAGCATTTAAAGGTTATTCCATTTGTGTTTTGTTATCATATCCCATCATAACAGAGTGAAAGTAATAGGAAAGTTCAGCTGAAAGAGGTCAGTCCTCAAGAGCACAAATAGAGGGCTTTGGCACCGATTCGTCTGCTAAATCCTCACCAGTTGTAACCAAGGTGGAGGTTCTGCCCTCTTTCTGTCTTGGTGTTGCTTCTATGATGCTGAACAAGAGCAAAAGTGTTTTTTGTGACTACCTGTCTGCAAATGAATGATCTGTTCCGTGTCTTGAGGTTTTTACTGGTTGTGAGGTAAGTAATAACGAATTTAATCGTATGTAAGGTTTGAGAGTGATTCTAAGTAGAGATTTTAGAAATTCAACAGGGGCGTGGATTCAAAATGGGTCAATAAAATGTTTCTTTTACAATTTTTTTCTTAGCTTTTTCCTCTCCCAAAACGCAGGTGCTTGGTGCTAATTCGGTTTTCAAATCGGCAAATGTGAGGAACTTAAGAGTTCACTTATTTCTGGTTTGAAGACAATTGATTCTTAAGTTTAAAAATGCAACCACATGTTGTTGAGTTTACAGAGTCAAAGAGTCAAAACCTAAAAATATTCCCCAGATTAAGGAGTCAAATCGCAGACTGCCTGAAAAGTTCTGGGCTGAATTCAGAACACCACACTTATCTTGTAAGGCGATAATCTGGCTTATACTCGCGTACTTAAATCAACCTCTAATCCTTGTAACCTCCAGTCTGATTTGCTGAACAAAGACGCGTTCCTCTCACCAGACGTACCAATTTATGATACCCACTGATAGAATAAAAATACCAGTCTAGTTCAGCATACATGAATGAATCTGTTTCCTGCATGCAAAGCCTTTTACATCACTTCTGAGCTTTACTGGGCAATGTATATATAGAGATGGTGTGCACAATACTTTTAATGTGTCGGTCTGCTTATGATTGATTTTTGATGGAGTAGTAGTAAGTCAGAAAGGTCTTCAGACGGTAAAGCTAAAGACCCAGTTAAGCCAAAAAGATCCCACTCCTCCTTATGTGAACCAATATCCACTAATGCGGGAAAATAAGATTATGCGTGTAAGAAGCAGTGTTAGTGAGAGTGTCCTTTCACATCTAGAGGTAAAAACAATTGCTGTGCGTTATCAAAACTGGTTGGGAGTTTTGATTTTGGTGTTTGTCAGCGGGAGTTCTCACACTTTTAAAACCAAAGACCATAAAATATGACAATAAAGTTGAATATTTCCTGAAATAACAGCTATATATTTTATTAATGGTTTGTAAACAAAAACAAAAAACATGTTGTTTTCCAAATTGAATAACTGGCCTATATATATATATATATATATATATATATATATATATATATATATATATATTTATTAGTGCTAGTGCTGTCAAAAAGTCTTTGTTTAAATGTTTACTGTGCTTATTATGTATATATTTAATAAAAATATGTAAAATGCATATATTGAATATATATATTGAAAGATTATATGAATATAAATATTTTCATATATTTACAAATATATTTCAATATTGCTATACTGTGTCTTTATATATAAATAATAAATCTACACAGTACACACACATATATTGAGTAAACAAAAAACTTTTATTTTGGATGCAATTAATCGTTTGACAGCACTAATTTTTATATTATCATTTATATTGTCACAGACCAAAGCAAATAATTATATCATCTGGAAATTACTTGGCAGTTTTTTCCCCTGTATAAACCTTAGAACATACAAACCAGATCAGTTTTTTATTATGGTTGAAAACAGGGACTGTCAATAGAATAAACTAACTTTGATAAATTAAGCAGTAGTAATAATAATAATAATGCTCTTTCAAAAATGATTGTGATAGATGACTGCATCGATTACCTGAAACACTGTCCAGCGCGAAAGACCGTCTATGTACAGACCGAAGCAGATTCCCGTGTCTGTAACTAAATGTGGTCAACTAATCAGCTGACGCAAACTGCTGATTTATTGATAGCTGTTGGCAGGAACGGACAGCGCTACGTTTGGTTGAGCACTGTGACATGTAACAGGTAAACGAATACGACACGTGGCACCGAAAACATGATTCAGTATAGAAAGAGAGTTGTAAATACAAAAAAAATGCTACTTAGCACAGCCGTTATCATTTTTAAGTTCCTAGTATAAAAAAAAAAGTTGCTGCTAGATAACATTATATCCTATCGCCGCCGTGTGGTACGTTCGGGATATTACAGACAAATCTACAACCACCACTTGCTTGTTTTCTCTTTATTTGTCAAAATAGCATTTGTACCAAGATGTTAAATGGCTCTTAAGGCTTCTGCATGAACGAGGATCCACGCAGAGGTTGCGAGAATCATTTAGGTTACAAATTTGGCTCTTTACGTATTTCATATTTCAAAAACGTGTCAAATAATGCCACTTTTTTTTTCTTTTCTTTTTTTAACCATAAATCTTATATCAATATGACAATACGATCATTAAATATATCCACACAGAGCAACACAAACACAAAAACACCAACTAAGGATTAAGATAGCGACTAACCCGTCTCATCAATCACAATGTAAACAAAATCCCTTTAAGGGTACGAAGTAATGACGTTAAAGAATTCCAAACATCTAGGGAACGCGAGGGCCCAGGGTTAAAATACAATTAAATGTTCGGAGACGCTCGCGTCTTCAGCAGGAGGCGGTGCTAGACGGAAGACTAAACAGGGATCCTGTGAAAACATGGCGAGTGGGATTCATTAACAGAAATCAATCGGTCATGCCTGTCTGTGGAGAGTTAAATGAGGTCCTTGAGACCTGCTGAGGAGCCGCAGGACGTACGGCGGGGGTTTAAAAGGGGGAGAGGACAACGGGGAGAAGAGTAGTGCAAGTTTCCCTTTAGCGTCCGCACCAGCAGCTGCTCTATTCGGTCACCAGGACCCGGAAGGTGACGCGACCGAGAAACTTGTCACGCTCGTCGTTGTTCTTGAGGTTGGAGCCCTCTACCTTGCACTCTAAAATCAGATCAGCGTTGTAGTCTTCCTTCTTGAGCAACAGCTTTACAGCAACCAGAGGCTGAACGTAGCTCTCCTGTAGACGAGCAGAGACAGAAGAACTTTACTTCACTATACAAAGACCCAATGCCGTATTGTCGTTCTGTTTAGTATAATGCCGTTTTTACTTTACGCCGTTTAGAAGACTTTAAAAGAATTTTTGGGTTTATTACAAGTTCGACTTAATTACTGGCAAAACAGCTTTTCGTGTTGTTTTTGCAGTTCGTGTTTTAGAGTTTCGTAATTGTAGGCAAATTTGTTATCAGACAGTTTGTTAACTTGTAACTACACTATTGATAAAACCAGTCTGATCGTCATCAGTTCAGCTGGGTTAAAAAAGTTACAGAATTGAGACATTGGTCTATATGAATCACAAAGTTCTCTGTGTTTATCCTCTTTTGGGATTACTGTTATGACAAAAATGATTTAGTGTTGTGCCAACTGTGGTAGATCTAGGGCTTCCCGATTTTTTTTTCATCTTTTCTATATTTACAGCTGGGTTGAAAATACATTCATTTGTAAAAATTCTCCAAAATAATTTCAATCTTTTGTGGTTCATGTATTAATTGTTTTGTCTCGGGATTCAGAATTTTGTAAACTAACTGACGGCTGTTGCTTATTTAATCACCAAGCTAATATCTTTGTTTTTTTGGGACCAGACTCATAATAAGACTGCTTCATGGTATCTCAACCTTTTCTCTAACTCGCTTTTCATCTTTTCCATTATTTATCTGCTTATGCATTTCTGAGTCGTGTTTACTCTCTCTCTCACGTGCCTCGCTGTAATTCATAACCGCTTTAGATACTGCTTTAAAGAATCAGCAATCCAAGATGTAGATGATTTTGTTTCTTGAATGGAACAGATTTGGAGAAATATAGCTTCACAAAACGTTAATTTACGGACTTTGCCCTGTGGATCGTTGTGATGTTTTTATCAGCTCTTTGGACTTTTATTGTGACGGCACCCATTCACTGCAGAAGATCTACCAGTGAGCAAGTAATGTAATGTTAAAATTTCCCTTAAAAAAATAAATCATCTGCATCTTGGGGTGGCCTGAGGGTGAGTACATTTTTAGCAAATTCTCATTTCAGTGCGACCCATTCATGGATGTTCCGAGCTCTATACTCACATGTGTTTTTTTCCCATAGTAAGGAAAGTACATCCTATCAATAGTCCCCTCCTGGGGAAAATACTGCATCTGGAGAGGTTTCCCACTCTGAAGAGAAAGAAGAAAATACCGTCAGACAACTGAAGGCAGCAGGCTGTCGCTGGGTGAGAGTGAATGATGCTGTTTGATGTAGTTCTAACAATAAAATAAATCATCCGTGACATATACAGTAGCTGCAGCGTAAAAATACATTTGGATGCAGAGCGTAATGTATCCCAGCAGAGGACGGACAAAGCAGACTGCTGCTTTGAGAAAACAAGCGCTAGAAGTCATGCTGCTGCTTTGCCATGCTGAATGAATTAGTATTTGCTCATTAGCCGTATTTCTTGATCAAAAGTAGTGGCTCATTAAGAAAATATTCAGATGGTAGCCGTTGTGGTAATAGACAACTGATTCCGATTAGGGATGCAGGAGATATCAGTACCGTATCAGCTAATATTAATACCAATACTTATAATTCTGCTCCTCTACTTTTTTTAAACTGTCATCTAACGCTCAACGTTATTCAATAAAACGCTAATAATTTAATGTACCTTTACGAAATCGCAAAATGAATTTATGTGTAGCATTTGAAATGACTGATTTTAGTTTTTATTGGTTTATATTTCTGAGGTTTGATTAGATTAAATGTATCAGGGTGCATCCCTAATTCTGACAAGACTGTGCAAAATATGTGTATGTTGCGGCTTGCGGAAAAACCGAAGGGAAGCGCTACAAGAGACATGCTCACTCACGCTAGTGGCAAACGAGAGAGCGGGAGAATGAGAGAGACCGGATATGCAGTGATCTTACCCATCACTTTACAAAGGAGTTCGACTGGCAGCATGCAATTGAGACATGAGAGATAAAGAAAAAACAGGAGGAGGGAGAAAAAAAAAAAAAACACCCTTGAGAGAGGATGGACGAAACATTTAGAAATCCAAGCAGGAAACACAACAACATGTAAAATCGAACCTTAAAGCTGAAATCCGTAAGAAAGTTGCAGAAACACTGGCAACTACAAACCAGCACCGTTTGCCGTTTTAATTATTTGGCCAATAATTCCTACAATATAGCCAAAACAATAACCATAACGGAAAACGGTAAGGTAGAAGACGAAGTAATTGTTGGCGAATACTTAGCGTGGTCCTTTATCGTCGTTTTAGTTCCATTTTCTAAATTTCTCTTACAAATTGCAGCTTTAAACCACAAATAAACACCACAAATACAAATGTGTACATTATTTAGGATCTTATACTACATCTACTGTATCTTAATATCAAAAATGTAAGTCTTCTTTATTTAGCGCCCCTATTAAACAGGTCTGCTTTTGTTACCTTTGATGTGCAGTTGATGTATGGATCTCCAGCTGGCTTAAGACCGATGATCTAAGGGTTTAAGAATAACACAATATCAGCCCGATTCACCCTCAGGCAGCCAATAAGCCAATATGAATACCCAAACATTTAGTGCATAACTATTGACTGTGAACTATTATTACAAGGAACTATCTGTCTTACACCAAACTTCTGTACAACAATGTAAGGTTACTCACCCTATTCATCTTGACAATAACACACGGCTCTCCTTTAGCATACCCAAAAGTGGTGTCTTCTATCCCTGAGCAACGCTGGAGTAAACTCCTCCTGAACTGGCACACCTTCTTCTGAGGTTCCTCATCCTGCTCAGAGTACTGACCCGCCATACACAAGTCATTTTTGGCTTGCTCCGAGTCATTATACTCTGGAAACGGAAAATAGGGGAACTATAAATATATACTATGCAACGAGAAATTATTTAGTGAGACAAAGTGCACTTACGATGCAGAAACGATTCTAGATGCTGGACATACTGGCCGTATTCGAGAGGTTCTGATCTGTTAAAAACTATATTCAAAGAGTTCGGCCTGATAGCCAACCCTGCGAAACACAATGTTAGTTGTAATTTTTTAAAAATAAATTGTAGCAGAGAATTGTGTACAGCGGTAAATAGCCACTGTGTTTGCAAAAACTGAAAAACACACCTGGGGATGCAACACGATCTCGATATTTTGGTGCATCGTCATTCAGCGTCTGAAGCATCGCCCACATAGTGAAGACGAACATGGCGGTCAAGAAGCCATAGAAGACCAAGTAAAAGAGGAGGATGAGACCTGCAACACAGTACCATTGAAAATCATTTGTTGCTAGGCATAACTGAAATAATTAGGCCCCACTAAGTGAAGCATAATCTTTAAATCGTTCCAACCAAAGCACAACATTTTGCTGGGATCTCACATAGAGCTCATTTTAATCTGAGTGTGCGTTATAGTCTTATCCAGTTTCAGTCTGATTGCCCAATCGGTTTTTATCATTATTATTCAATTAAAACTTCACTATGCGGCTTTTAATAATAATACTAATGTCAAAGGTTACCCAAATGTACTCATAATAACCTATAATAAAGATTTATATTTTAATCCATCGGGACGGATTTCGCGGGAAACTGCATACTTGCGTCAGTCGACGTAGTATTCTTTCGCAAAGAAAAGTAGCTCCGGCAACTGTGGCGCGTGTATGGTCAGAGATATAATGCGAGTACCGTGACTCTGAACGCGTTATTTACAAGGACAAACCTCCAAGGAGTCACCGTTTGTAAGAACATAAAGAACCCGTTATTTGTGCGACTTGCGTGTGCACACCGGTGCCCCAAACCACATCCATCTTGCGCAGAAGAGCTGAGCCGAAGCACAACCAAAACAATGTCATCGCCGCAAGACGCATGCTCCTTTTAACCGATAGGGGGCCGAAAGGTGCTGTCAAAATACGCCAAATAAAGTGTGGAAATAATGTTGGCTCGTTAGTTCATTCATTATCAACTCATTCGTTCAATCGCACGTTCACCTGTCGTAAAATGCCGTTTTCCATTGAGCAGTTGATCACCGTCGCTCGGAAAATAATCAAATCTGTCACTTGAACAGAAGGTTTAGTGAGGCGCGAAAACGGAACCCATTCAGATTCCCCACAGGCCAGACGACGTCATGGCGCTCAGCGACGTCACTTTGATGTTACCGACCGCTCTGACGTTGCCATTCAGGTCTTTCTTCAAAGCGAACAAGAATAAATGGGTTCCCAAGAAAAATCGGGGTCGTTATTTTGACTGCGTGAAAACTATTAATTCTGCAGGCCTTTAATCATTTAGACTGGTTTTACTAGCCAAGACAGTCCGATGAATCAACTAGGCATAATGGGCCTTAGGTCAACGAGGACACGAGAAGGTTAATAATAACGCTGGCCTTTTTTCACGTTAAGCATCAAGCAGATAGAGTTTCTGATAATATTGTAGTTTTTAGGGATAACGTTACGGAATCGGCGCTTTCGGTAGAAAGGCTAACGTTAAAAAGAGCATTGCTTAGATAAATAAACAGATGCACATAGATTGAAAACCCAATAGACCAAAATATTTTTGTCCATTGATGTTTATTAGCGTCAACAGAGGAGCCTTTTTCGCGCCACGGTGAATTTTCACGCCACACCGAAAAAACTCACGCTATACCGAATCAGCACACGCGCAACACGGACGTAGTCCTTTCGCTGCGTTTTAAATCCTTAAAAACGACACCCCAAAATATGACATTAACTGCAGTCGCTTGCATTTTCCGTTACATCCCCATATCGATTCTGATTTCTTCCCCGCAATTTTACAGGAGATCCGCTAAAACCTGGACATGCTGAGCACCGAGCAACATATTTGTCGCTGTAGATCATTCAAAACACAGACAAATTGCCACTGATGTCATCAGGGAATGACTTGATGACATCAAGATATCGGAATGTCTAAGATAACGATCGCTTTCGTCATTTTCGGTCTTCATTCATGACCCTAAGGGGGTCCTCGTGCTTTAAATGCCTGTGGCCGAACCGTTTCTTGCAACAAAACCCGCCGTACGTGGTTATTTCTGTGAGCTGCACATTTTCAAAATGTGAAGGATGCCGTTCGCGGGGGGTTCGTGTCAACTCACCCCAATTCCTCGCGGTCCGACCGAAGAATTCTCCAGTTCTTGGGTTGTAGATCACATCTTTCCAGCTGCTCTCGGGCTCTTTGCCCTCCGCTGGTTTTTCGCTTTTTTTAGACATGCTTGAAACGAGGTGTGATGCGACCTGGTCCGATGAGGCTGATCTCGGTGGGCTGATGCCCTGATGAAGAGCAAAGAACCTCTGGCCTTCGCCGTCTCCAAACGCACCGCAACGCTCCTGATGCCAAACTGCTCCAAAAAAAACCCCGGACCGACAGCAGCACGTTATGTTGTGGGGGGAGGGAACGCTTTTGCGCATGCGTAAACTATGCGACCCTGAAATTGCTGCAAATTGATTACGCTTTTTTATTGAGCAGCTTGGTGTCTGTGGGCGCTGAGGATTTCAGGTGGCAGTTATGTATGTGCATGAAAAAACTAAACTGATATGCTAACGTTTACAACAATGGTTATTTAAATGCCACTTGGTGATTAATTAGCCTACAAAATGTGTTTAGTTTCTCATTTTGGCACCAAATAAATGCTTTCATGGTCATGAAACACATATGACACTCATTCTAAGATTCTGTGAAGATTAAATTCGACCGCCGACTTCAACACAAACGGGTTTAGGCTATAGCCTCTGATCAATACGTTTTAACAGATTTGAAGTAGAAAGACTGAAATAGTATTTTCTTGTAAAACTTGATCTGTGTTTTAGAGAAGAGAGAGCAAAATTGAATGCTATCGCAATTGTCTTCAGCTTTCTGCGTTCAGCTGTAATCAGACAGTGCTGTTAATTAGAAGCAAGACCTCAGTAAACACAGAAGACTTATGTAACGCAAAAAAGAAGAATTTCTTAAACGGGAGGGTGAAAGGGTTGTGTACCCTGCTGGAGCTGTCCAATTAAATTGGTTGAACTCCTCCATTTCTTCAAGAAAACCTGAATGTTGCCAAATTGGTTTTAAAAAACAATATTTTTCTGATCAGAGGCGATTCCATCACTGCAGTATCCTCTAAATTTAGCCCAGATCACAGGGTCTGTTTGTCATGTATTATTTTAATTATACCTTCATAATCACGACATGACACGTTACGAATATGAAATCGCTCATGTCATTATTTATGCAGAGATGACGTTATTTAAGATGTCTTTACTACAGGCTAGGGTCATTTTTGCAGTTTTCATTCATTTTCAGTTTTCTCATTATGTGCTTGTGCAATGTTTAAGTTATGGCTGCAAAAAAGTAAAAACTAATCCTCAGAGCCCACTGCCTTACCAAATACTGCGTGGTCTGTAGGGGAGAAGCGGGATGCCCGCGTGACCATTCCTTTTACAAAAAAATTACTTTCACGGTATAAAAAAAGTACTTTTAATGATCAGATTGTGTGCGTAAAGTATTGTTAAAACCTGATTTATATCGGTGTTTTCTTAGCTTCTAATAAGCATAGCACGTGTCAAAGATATTGTGCCAAGCTATTATACCAAGTTTTATCACAGCTGTCAAGGACAGCTGCAACATGTTGTTGCAAACATGCTGTCCCTTACCATAACATTGATACACTGCTAGTTGGTCGGACTAGTTCTTAAGACAGTCTTAAGTTAGTGATTATGTCCATGCAACTGGCCTTAGCTCAGTAACCTTTGCATAGACGTTAACAGAAGTAGACTATCATTAAATTTAGATTCGGATTACGTTAATATTTTGCACTTCAAATGTATTGTAATAATCAACCAAGACAACGTTGTAACTTCTTGATGTTTTTTCTTATGTATTATTCTTTGTTTTATACAGCCGATTTAACTTATTAAAGACCGCGTCTATGCACAAATATTAGAACTGTTAGAGCTGTCCCTGTGGACCGTTGCAGTGGTCTCCTGTTGTTGCAACATTTGACTTTGTCAATTTAAGCATAACATGTATAATATGTACATAATCGTATATGCACGTTACAGTGATGTGGGTGAGTAGCCGACACATGTGGCTTTATTGTGTTAAAATTCTGGTTTACTAATGCAAAAACTGTGAAACGCAAAAAAGTGTTGCAAGCATCCGACTCTCCCTTAGTTGAGAAAATACCCTGCAAACTCCTCGATGGATTTTACTTTGTTCTTCTCTATAACCTGTTAACCCGGTGTCCGGTTAGTTTAGCTTCTGATGGTGTAATAGCTGTATAAACAGAAAAACAGGTATGGCAAAACATGTATTTTACTTAAACATCTTTGAAATGTCCTTTAACCTTGCCTTTTCAATACAGATCTACAAAGCAGATAATTATTTTTTAATCACGAGTTTTGTGTTTGCCAGAAAATGTGGTAGTAATTACTAATTTACAGACATTAGTAAAGCAGTTGTGTTCTTGTTGAGCTATACATTCAGCAACAAAGAGACGTAAAATAACCAAATAGTAGCCTATATTTATCCTATTCAGTATCACGTGCAATATTTTACTATATATCTTTTCACTGAAACATGAAAAACCAGGAGCTACATTTTAGCATAAAACGAGATAAGCGTTTATTGTCGTAGGTTTTTGCTTTGTTTTGGTGCGTGATCTCAACGCCAGCATCTCAGATCCTCGCCATCTTCTAATCTTTTACAACCGTTCAGCTATTAAGGCGCTTACTCTTAAACCATTAACTAAAATATGCCCTGCTAAGTCACTTTTTCACTTAGGGCTCTTTCTAAATGTCGTCGAGTTTGCATTGCAGCGCTTCTCGTGCCTTCTCGGGACGAACCATTCTTCATTTTCAAATCCTTAATGTAAACTAAATGTAAACACGCACCATGAAAAACTAATAGCAAATGTCCAAAGAGCGCGTGCTATAGACTTCCACTGTCCTGAACGGGACTGTAAAAAAATCCCCATTACAAACGCATGACCGTTTTGAGATAGTATTCAGGTCGGAGCAAAGGAAAATTTGAAGATGAATTTATTTATTCATTTAGTGAATAATCCGGAACATGCTTGTCAAACTTACATTTTTTCTCATGACGTCTGTCATGCAGTGTCAAAATGTTCTTACATTGTTTAGCAGTATTTAATGTGAAAGTTTTTAAATCCTCTTCTCTTCATTTTCTTATTTTAAGTATCATAACTTCCTGTCCTGAGTTTGCCTTTTGCCATATATGGTTATGTTTTTGTCCCTCACTCTCCCTCTCTGTTTTCTGACTATAAAGTGAGAAATGTCTTCATTTAAAATTACAATCATAATGCTCAGATCAGTTATTACCAGTGTCGGAAAACGTATGGTTGCCGTCCAGCTAATTTTGCACCCAGGAGTTGTTTGTTTTAAAATAGCATGCTTTGTTTCCTGCTGATAATGTGAGTGATTTCACATTCATTTTCACCGAAGCTTTTGCTTTGGTCTCCAAGAGGATAGCATTGAATGCCATCGTCTGCTCTCTTCTTTTGCTTTTTGTTTTGCGATGCCTGATCCTGTTTTTGTCATGTTTTTCCAGCACTGCCAAAGGCTTTTATGGGCTGGGTTTTTATTTTTTTATTTTTACTGGGGTTTTTGAGAAAGCACAGCCCAAAATCTAAACAAAAGCAAAAGAAATAAGCCTATTACAGGGATTTTCTCTCAAATGATAACTTTATTATCTTCACAAGACATGTGCCGTTAAATGATATAGATGTACGGTGCATTGTAGCCCGTTTTAACACACTGTTCACAAAATCCCAGTTTGTGACATTAAACGGCCAGCATCTCAGTCACATACAATGAAGCTAATTATTTGGTTTCCAAACACTTTTCTGTTTCAAATGTGGTTTTGATAGTCTTAAGGATAGGGAAGGAGCCTAAAAAGTGTCCCCGGTGCAGTTTCTATTGAATATTTTTGTTTTTATAGCTGCTAAATGTCAACTTCGGGTCAGTGTTTATACGTTAAAGACTCTTTCTCCCTGGTGTGACGGTCTCCCTCCTCAGTTTCTCCTGGTAACAGCCAATGACACGCAAGAGCTCTTACCGTCTACTACATGTTTAACCTGCTCGCTGCGCGCGACGGTTTTGCGCCAGCTCGGGATATTTTGCCCGCTCCAGTCGTCTTGTTTCGTTTATAAAAGCCGCGAGGCGTGAATGATAATGCGACAAATAGAAACCGAAAGAAATACATCGATTCAAAACAAACCGTACCCATCGCCGCCTTCGCTCCACATCGCGCAGAAATGCTCCTCTTCGTAACCTTCGCTTTTCTCGTACATTTATGCCGGGCTCTTCCGAGGGTAAGTCTTTTATCCTGTTATCTTTCTTAAACCAGAAACTGACTATCGCTCGTATTTTCTGTTATTATGTGTTGTTTAAACTGTCGCGCGTGTGCGTTGTCGTCGTCGTTAGACGTCTGCGTTCAATTCGAGCGCAGTGTTTTGGTGGACGGGACGGTGGTGGAGAGGGTCCTTGTCCGTGATGAACATTTAAAGGGACAGCTCGACGAGCAACCTGTTGTCAGATCCATTAAGGATGAAGTCCTGAGGATGATGGCGGAGAATCATCGTGAAACAGCAAGTAAATAATATCTTAATGCAACAATTTATGAAGTTTAGCGGTAGATAAGGAACAGTAAAAAAAATTAACGGTGCTGATTATATATATAAAAGATAACCAAAGGCGTCGTGCCCATTCAAAGTGAGATTATTGAGCCGTTTGGATTTTTCAAAACACGAATAATAATTTCTATATTGTACGGTGCTGCGTTATAATCATTCACATCTTGTTGAGCTCATTAACTGCATGAACCCCGTCTGCGTGTCATTTTTAGTGCGAATTGCTTTGTATTTAATACAAAAACTAAAATTTAGGTCACTAATCGTAACGCGTTCGTTGTACACACAGAGCAAAGAACATTTGTATTGTCCAAAACATTTTAGCTGTCCGCACACGTGCACTTGTTGATTGCATAATTCGCCAGAAAAAGTTATTCAGTAAGAGTGAAACAAGCATCGGTGTTTTAGCGATGACTCGTTTGACCGCCTCTGATTTGTCATCGCGTTATTAGACTAAGTAAAGCTACTTTGTCCGTCTCTCGTTATAGTTTAGCACAATCTGCACAGTTGGAAAATGCGACTAAACGCATATTTGAGAAATATTTCAAGATACAGCTAACACGTATCGCGAAATTTATAAGAGTGTAACGCACCTGAATCAAACCTATTTTTAGTAGTTATATTTAAGCGTCTTTATATATAAAATGAAACGAAAATGCATAGGTAAGTGATAATAAAACGTAAAACGTAAACACTGGATGCTGTTCTTTAGAGATCCAGCAAGCGGTGCTATTTATTGGATTGAGGAATAATATCTGAATTACGGTAATAACGTATCAGCCTCTCTGTGACACTAAATCCGTCTTTGTTTTTCAGGTTATGGGACATACATGCGTTTGAGGGAATGCAGACTGCGAGGATATCAAGTCCTGCAGCTGTCTGACAGGTTTCAGCTCAATGGCACAGATTATCTGTCTTTAGATTCAGACAGCGATTCGTGGACAGCGTTGATGCCAGAGGCGCAGGATCTGGAGAAACTGTGGACTTTTAAAGTGGAGCATGCGAGTCTAGAGAAAATTCACCTGAAGGAAGAATGTGAGGCATTCATTAAACAGATGAACGACAACCAAAATCAAGAAGGTGAAGACTATGAAAATCCCACTTATTGTTTCCATACAAAGCACTCTATATTTTTTAATTTTACGTAGCACTTTTGTGGGTATCAGCTGTTAACATTTTACGAATACTAAAACGAAATGTGTTTCAGAGCACGGTGTGTTAAGGGTGATAGCTCCGGTCCTTGCCGCTTTTTTCTTCATTGGATTTGTGTTTATAAGCCTCCTTATCTTCAAGCGACACGGTGAGCAAACGCCTCGAATCATGTGCTGTCACATGCGTTCGTAAAAACACCGCTGCATACCAGTCTCTACCAATGTCTTTTTATAGATTCAAAAAAATGAAATGATCACAATGAGCGTAAAAATATGCTTTGTTTGGTGTCAGTCGTGTGTAACAATGTCTCATTCTCTTTCTTTGTCTTGCTTTTCCTCTTTGGCTCAAAGCAGGTCATCAACCAGGAGGTGAGATGATTTACGTCCTTTACCAAATGCTTTAATTGCTGCAATATAAAGGCTGACAGAAGATTACATATTGACACTGATACGGCACTCTGCGATCTGAAGTTTTCAGACACAGACGATCATCTGAAGGCCGTGTCTATTATCCTAGTTAATAAGAAGTGAATTTTACTCAAATGAATGTAATAGTACAACTAGGTTTAGAAAAGGGCGACGGGGGGTGCATATTCACCTTGTATGTAACTACTTTGCCCACAGTTTGAATTACAATGCAACTAAAAACAATGTAAAAATATTTAACGTGATAGCATTAATGACACGAGAGTGAGTAAACTTAAAGCAAAATTCATATTTGGGTAAGCTATTTTAAAACGACGACAACGGTGGGCTCGGCCCGGGATGTGTAAAATTAGTCACACCGGACATGTGTTTCCATAGACTTCAGTCGTACAAGACAGGTGCATCCAAATGTTTGTATGCTGTTATCAGATGTGTTATTTATGGCTTTGCTCTAGGTGTGTTAGGCTCCATTATTCACTATCCAGCCCATCACCTCGAAGAACCACTGAACAAACAGAGTCA